>NC_040094.1:300000-375991 GCF_003369695.1 Bos indicus x Bos taurus
AAGACAGAAATATAGATCAATAGAACAAAATACAAATCCCAGAGATAAATCCACACACCTATGGACACCTTATCTTTGACAAAGGAGGCAAGAATATACAATGGATTAAAGACAATCTCGTTAACAAGCAGTGCTGGGAAAACTTGGAGAAGACAATGGCACCCCACTCCAGTACTCTTGCCTGGAGAATCCCATGGATGGAGGAGCCTGGTAGGCTGCAGTCCATGGGGTTGCTAAGAGTAGGACATGACTGAGAAACTTCGATTTCACTTTTCACTTTCATTCATTGGAGAAGGAAATGGCAACCCACTCCAGTGTTCTTGCCTGGAGAATCCCAGGGACGGTGGAGCCTGGTGGGCTGCTGTCTATGGGGTTGCACAGAATCAGACACAACTGAAGCGACTTAGCAGCAGCAGCAGCAGCTGGGAAAACTGGTCAACCACTTGTAACAGAATGAAACTAGAACACTTTCTAACACCATACACAAAAATAAACTAAAAATAGATTAAAGATCTAAATGTGAGACCAGAAACTATAAAACTCTTAGAGGAGAACATAGGCAAAACACTCTCCGACATACATCACAGCAGGATCCTGTATGACCCACCACCCAGAATATTGGAAATAAAAGCAAAAATAAACAAAACTGCAGCACAACAAAAGAAACTATAAGCAAGGTGAAAAGATAGCCTTCAGAATGGGAGAAAATAATAGCAAATGAAGCTACTGACAAAGAACTAATCTAAAAAATATGCAAGTAACTCCTGAAGCTCAATTCCAGAAAAATAAACAACTCAATCAAAAGTGGGCCAAAGAACTAAATAGACATTTCTCCAAAGAAGACATACAGATGGCTAACAAACACATGAAAAGATGCTCAACATAACTCATTATCAAAGAAATGCAAATGAAAACCACAATGAGATATCATTTCACACCAATCAGAATGGCTGCGATCCAAAAGTCTACAAGCAATAAACGCTGGAGAAGATGTGGAGAAAAGTAAACCCTTTTACACTTTTGGTGGGAATGCAAACTAGTACAGCCACTATGGAGAATAGTGTGGAGATTCCTTAAAAAACTGGAAATAAAACTTCCATACGACCCAGAAATCCCACTGCTGGGCATGCACACCAAGGAAACCAGAATTGAAAGAGACACATGCACCCCAATGTTCATCGCACCACTGTTTATAATATGCCGGACATGGAAGCAACCCAGATGTCCATCAGCAGATGAATGGATAAGAAAGCTGTGGTACATATACACAATAGAGTATTACTTAGCCATTAAAAAGAATACATTTGAATCAGTTCTAATGAGGTGGATGAAATGATCCTATTATACAGAGTGAAGTAAACCAGAAGGAAAAACACCAATTCAGTATACTACACAAATATATGGAACTTAGAAAGATGGTAACGACAACCCTGTATGCGAGACAGCAAAAGAGACACAGATGTATAGAACAGTCTTTTGAACTCTATGGGAGAGGGAGGGAGGGGATGATTTTGGAAAATGGCATTAAAACATGTATAATATCATATAGGAAACGAATCTCCAGTCCAGGTTCGATGCAGGATACAGGAAGCTTGGGCCTGGTGCACTGGGATGACTCAGAGGGATGGTATGGGGATGGAGGTGGGAGAGGGGTTCAGGATATAGAACACGTGTACATCCGTGGCAGATGCATGTTGATGTATGGCAAAACCAATACAGTACTGTAAAGTAAAACTAATAATAATATGGCAAAACCAATACAATATTGTAAAGTTAAAAAAAAAAAGAATAAAAAAATAAAGTGGAGGAGAAATACTAAATAATAATAATAATAAAAAAATAATAATAATAAAAGAAAATGGCATATGAGTGGATCCATGAAGTTCAAACCCCTTTTGTTCTGGTGTCAACTATATTTATGATCTGAAAATAAAACTTTCTTTTCATAAAGTAAAGCATATATAAATTGCCCTATACCTATCAAGTTTTATAAAACTCTGAGCTCATTCATTTTATTGATTTATTTTAGTAAATGAGGTGATATTTTCAAAGTCCTATTAATTATAAATTGATAAGAAAGACATGGATTATTTAATTAATAATATTAGGGACAACAATAACTTAGGTTCTTGCCTCAGGTCACACAACAAATTGCTGCTAAGTCACTTCAGTCGTGTCCGACTCTGTGCGACCCCATAGACGGCAGTCCACCAGGCTCCACCATCCCTGGGATTCTCCAGGCAAGAACACTGGAGTGGGTTGCCATTTCCTTCTCCAATGCAGGAAAGTGAAAAGTAAAAGTGAAGTCGTTCAGTCGTGTCCGACTCTTAGCAAACCCATGGACTGCAGCCTCCCAGGCTCCTCCATCCATGGGATTCTCCAGGCAAGAGTACTGGAGTAGGGTGCCATTGCCTTCTCTGACACAACAAATTAATCCTGTGTAATTTTAAAAGTTGAATTTTAATGACATCTGATGTAGACAAAGGGTATTTATTGTTCTTAGGTCTACACACAGCAAATAATAAAGAAAACAACTTACGATTTATAATATTTAGGTGAAAAACACATTTAGTAGATGTGAAGCAAATAATTTGAACCAGAATCCCTTCAGCTAGGAAGGTCACAGGGAATGGAAGAGACAAATATAAACAAATGATGACAATGCATCATAAATAGTTAGGATATTTAAATAGTTTACCACTTTTTTTTTTCTTTTTCTTTTTCTTTTTTTTGATTGTTTTGTTTCAAGCAACTGAACTGGATATGCACAGTCAAGGATAATACTTCCGTATTCTTGGCTTGAGGACCCTATAAACAGTATGAAAAGGCAAAAAGATAGGACCCTGAAAGATGAACTCCCCAGATTGGTAGGTGCTCAATATACTACTGGAGAAAGGTGGAGAAATAACTCCAGAAAGAATGAAGAGATGGAGCCAAAGCAAAAACAACACCCAGCTGTAGATGTGACTGATTATGGAATTAAAGTCTAGTGCTATAAGAGCAACATTTCATAGGAAACTGGAATGTTAGGTCCATCAATCAATGTAAATTGGAAGTAGTCAAACAGGAGATGCATCAACATTTTAGGAATCACTGAATTAAAATAGACTAGAATCAGATCAGATCAGTCACTCAATCATGTCCAACTCTTTGCGACCCCATAAATCACAGCATGCCAGGCCTCTCTGTCCATCACAAACTCCCGGAGTTCACTCAGACTCATGTCCATCGAGTCAGTGATGCCATCCAGCCATCTCATCCTCTGTCATCCCCTTCTCCTCTTGCCCTCAATCCCTCCCAGCATCAGAATCTTTTCCAATAAGTCAACTCTTCGCATGAGGTGGCCAAACTACTGGAGTTTCAGCTTTAGCATCATTCCTTCCAAAGAAATCCCAGGGCTGATCTCCTTCAGAATGGACTGGGTGGATCTCCTTACAGTCCAAGGGACTCTCAAGAGTCTTCTCCAACACCACAGTTCAAAAGCATCAATTCCATATACACAATGGAGTATTACTCAGCCATTAAAAAGAATACATTTGAATCAGTTCTAATGAGGTGGATGAAACTGGAGCCTATTATACAGAGTGAAGTAAGCCAGAAGGAAAAACACCAATACAGTATACTAACGCATATATATGGAATTTAGAAAGATGGTAACGATAACCCTGTATACGAGACAGCAAAAGAGATACTGACGTATAGAACAGTCTTATGGACTCTGTGGGAGAGGGAGAAGGTGGGAAGATTTGGGAGAATGGCATTGAAACATGTAAAATATCATGTATGAAACGAGATGCCAGTCCAGGTTCAATGCACGATACTGGATGCTTGGGGCTGGTGCACTGGGACGACCCAGAGGGATGGTGTGGGGAGGGAGGAGGGAGGGGGGTTCAGGATGGGGAACACATGTATACCCGTGGTGGATTCATTTTGATGTTTGGCAGAACTAATACAATTATGTAAAGTTTGAGAATAGAATAAAATTAATTTAAAAAAACAAAACAAAACAAAAAACAAAAGCATCAATTCTTCGGCGCTCAGCCTTCTTCACAGTCCGACTCTCACATCCATACATGACCACAGGAAAAACCATAGCCTTGACTAGACGGACCTTTGTTGGCAAAGTAATGTCTCTGCTTTTGAATATGCTATCTAGTTTGGTCATAACTTTCCTTCCAAGGAGTAAGACTGGAATAGGTGAATTTAATTCAGATGACCATTATATCAACTACTGTGGGCAAGAATCCCTTAGATGAAATAGAGTAGCTATCATACTCCACAAGAGTATTTGATGCAATCTTAAAAATTGACAGAATTATCTCTGTTTGTTTCCAAGGCAAACCATTCAATATCTCAATCAAAGAAAACTAAGTCTATGCCTTGACAAGTAATGCTGAAGAAGCTGAAGTTGAACGGTTCTATGAAAACTGACAAGACCTTCTATAACTCACACCCAAAAAAGATGTCCTTTTCATTATAGGGGCCTGGAATGCAAAAGTAGGAAGTTAAGATATACCTGGAATAACAGGAAAATTTGGCCTTGGAGTACAAAATGAAGCAGGGCAAAGGCTAACAGAGTACTGCCAAGAGAACACACTGCTCAAAAACACAAGAGAAGACACTACACTTGGGTATCACAGATGGTCAATGGTGAAATCAGATTGATTATCTTTTTGTAGCTGAAGATGGAGAAACTATATACAGTCAGCAAAAACAAGATTGGGAGTTGACTGTGGCTCAGATCGTGAACTCCTTATTGCCAAATTCAGACTTACATTGAAGGAAGTAGGGAAAACCACCAGCCCATTCAGGTATGACCAAATCAAATCCCTTACAATTATACAGTGGAAGTGACAAATAGATTCAAAGAATTATACCTGATAGAGTGCCTAAAGAACTGTGCGTGGAGGTTCAGGACATTGTACAGGAGGCAGTGAACAAGACCATCCACAAGAAAAGGAAATTAAAAAAGCAAAATGATTATCTAGGGAGGCCTTACAAATAGCTGAGAAAAGAAGAAAAGCTAAAGGCAAAGGAGAAAAGGAAAGACATATCACTTTGAATGCACATTTCCAAGAATAGCAAGGAGAGATAAGAAAGACTTCCTCAGTGATCAGTGCAAAGAAATACAGGAAAACAAAAGAATGGGAAAGACTATAGATCTCTTCAAGAAAATTAGAGCTACAAGGGAATGTTTCATGCAAAGATGGGCTCAGTAAAAGACATAAATGGTATGGACAAAACAGAAGCACAAGATATTTAGAAGAAGTGGCAAGAATACATAGAAGAACTATACAGAAAAGCTCTTCAAGACCCAGATAATCACAATGGCATGATCACTCACCTAGAGCCAGACATCCTAAAGTGTGAAGTCAAGGGGCCTTAGAAAGCCTCACTATGAACAGAGCTAGTGGAGGTGATGGAATTCCAGTTGAGTTATTTCAAATCCTAAAAGATGATACTGTGAAAGTACTGCACTCAATATGCCAGCAAATTTGGAGAACTCAGCAGTGGCCACAGGACTGGGAAAAGTCAGTTTTCATTCCAATCACAAGGAAAGGCACTGCCAAAGAATGTTCAAACTACTGCACAATTGCACTCATCTCACACGCTAGTAAAGTAATGCTTAAAATTCTCCAAGCCAGGCTTCAACTGTTCATGAAATGTGAACTTCCAGATGTTCAAACTGGATTTAGAAAAGGCAGAAGAACTAGAGATCAAATTGCCAACATCCACTGGATCATAGAAAAAACATGCAAGTTCCAGAAATAAATCTACTTCTTTACTGATTACATTAATGCTTTTGACTGTGTGGTTCACAGCAAACTATGGAAAATTCTTAAAGAGATGGGAATACCAGACCACCTGACCTGCCTCCTGAGAAATCTGTATGCAGGTCAGGAAGCAACAGTTAGAACTGGACGTGGAACAACACACTGGTTCTAAATCAGTAAAGGAGTACTTCAAGGCTGTATATTGTCACCCTGCTTATTAATTTATGTGCAGAGTAAATCATGAGAATTGCCAGGCCAGATGAAACACAAGCCAGAATCAAGACTGTTGGGAGTAATATCAATAACCTCAGATATGCAGATTACACCACTCTTATGGCAGAAAGTGAAGAACTAAAGAGCCTCTTGATGAAAGTGAAAGAAGAGAGTGAAAATGATGGCTTAAAACTCAACATTCACCAAATAAATATCATCTTGTCCAATCACTTCATGCAGATAGGGAAACGATGGAAACAGTGGGAGACTTTTTTTTGGGGGGGGGGTCTCCAAAATCACTGCAGATGGTGACTGAAGCCATGAAATTAAAAGCCCCTTTCTCCTTGGAATAAAAGCTATTATCAACTTAGACAGCCTATTAAAAAGCAGAGACTCAGCTTTGCCAACAAAGGTCCATATAGTCAAGGCTATGGTTTTTCCAGTAGTCCTGTATGGATATGAGAATTGGACTATAAGGAAAGCTGAGTCCTGAAGAATAGATGCCTTTGGGATGTGGTGTTAGAGAAGACTCGAGATTCCCTCGGACAGCAAGTGGATCCAACCAGTCTATCCTAAAGTAAATCAGTCCTGAATATTCATTGGAAGGACTCATGCTGAAACTCTAATACTTTGGCCACCTGATGCTAAGACCTCACTCAGTAGAAAAGACCCTGATGCTGGCAAAAATTGAAGGCGGGAGGAGAAGGGACTGACGAGTATAAGATGGTTGGATGGCATTACTGACTTGATAGACTGAGTTTGAGCAAGCTCCAGTAGTTGGTGATGGATTCGGAAGCTTGGCATGCTCCAGTCCATGGGGCTGCAAAGAGTTGGACATGACTGAGTGACTGAACTGAACTGAATCAAGGATTAGTCATTTCATGATGACATCATTCTAGTTAAAAATAAGACCTATTGTTACCTCTGTTTTTATAGGCTATTTTTTTTTCTAATTGAAGTTTTCTAATCACAGTTGCACCACAGAGGGTCAGTGAACCTGGTGCAGTCATGTGTGGGGAATATTAGGAATTAACTTCCCAAGGAATAAAGACTGTACTTTATAAAGTCCTACTTCACCCATTCAGGTACCCTGGGTATTCCAACTTTCCAGAGAAGATTTCTTCTATAACCAGATGGGTTAAGAGTTACCGTCGGTCATTTTCATAACCCTCCTTTTCCAAGCCTCTACACTTTTTGCCATTTAAAGGAAAGTAGATGACACTGTCTAACTTTGTTCCAACTGGATGAAGCTGACTTGTATACACAATAATGAAATACCTTTCTTAGCCCACCCCAAATAAAATATCCTTTTTGACTTCTGCCCAAGACTTGGGTTTCCTTTAGGAGAAAACAATTTATTGATAAAACTGGAAGCCAATTCCTAAGGAAAAGAGCATTTGTATGTATGAATGTTGCCTTTCTCTTAGGGGAAACTTTTGATGGTTTTAAAAAAATGTAAAAAAGAGACATTTATGTCTGAAATTAATTCACAGATCAGGGAGGTGTTTTTTTTTTTTTTTTTTTAATTTTTACCCTTTTTCAGAATTGATGAGTCTGTGTGGGTTTTGCATTTTTCCCTTTTATTACAAAGAAGAAATAAGCCTGACTTCAATGTATACTCAAAGAAAAGTAACTCAGTATTAAAATTTCTGCTAATTACCTCTAAGATATCCAAAATGATATTTATTATGGAAGACCAAAGTGAGACTAGAGTTATTATATTACCATCATGGAAATGGGCAAATGATGTTCAGACCAATATTTTATTTTTTCCATTGTTTTGCCAGAATGGTGAGCTGTAGTGCCAATAGCGCTGTTAAGATGTCTATTCAGGAAGATAAGTTAGTTGAAACACACATTTCAAACCTGGGTTTTGCCTCCAGCAAGAAGAAAATAAATGGATGGGGGAAAACAGTTTTCATGCCACATTTTATGTATGTACTTATGTTTAAGTGTGCGTGTGTTTGTATATACACATATGTATTTGTGTATGTGTGTGTGTGTATATATATATGGTGGTAATTTGGTCACTAAGTTGTGTCTGACTCTTGCAATCCCATGGACTCTAGCCTGCCAGGCTCCTCTGTCCATGGGTTTCTCCAGGCACGAATAATGGAGTGGGTTGGCATTTCCTTCTCCAGGGGATCTTCCCAACACAGGAATCAAACCTGGGTCTCCTGCATTGCAGGCAGATGTTTTACCATATATGTATGTATGTATGGGCTTCTCTAGTGGCTCAGCGGTAAAGAATCTGCCTGCAGTGCAGGAGCCAAAGAAGATACAGGTTCGATTGCTGGGTTGGGAAGATTCCCTGGAGGAGGGCACAGAAAACCACTGAAGTATTATTGCCTGGAGAATCCTGTGGACAGCAGACCCTTGCAGACTACAATCCATAGTGTCACATAGAGTCAGACACAACTGAAGTGACTTAACACATACACACACACACACACACACACACATATATATATATATATATATATATATACATATATTTATACACACACACACATAGGTGCATGTGTTTTATTTATTTATTTTTTTCCTGGAAAACACGTTAGGTACAAGTCATCACATCAAGCTGAGTCAATATAAAGAGGAGGAAAAACTAAAAGGGCACATTTTCTGACCACTCACAGTAACTTCTTAAAAAACAGCAACAACAAAAAATGAAACTTCCCTTTGGGTAAAATATTTAGGGGAAAAGTCAGGGGTTACTCTTTCTATTTTGCATACTTCATTTTAATTTTATATGGTGAGATTTTTTTCCTTTTTTTTTTTTTTAATTTACTCTTGAAATTAAAGTTAGCTAGTTATCTTCCTTAGCCTCAGAAGTGGAAAGAGGCATAGAATTCTCAAAAACCACATCATGCAAGTTGAACATCATGATAGGAGTACCATTACACATAATTGCTATTTCTCTTGTCAAAGAGATGGCTACCATTCACAAGCAAGTGTGCTTGCTATTGCTACACTAAAAATTTGTCCAATAATTTAGAAAGTATTCCTGATTATGTGTTGAAAATAATTAATGTAAAGCTATTTGTTGCTGCTCACTCACTCAGTCTTGTCTGGCTCTTTGTGACCCCATGGGCTGCAGCATGCCAGCCTTCCCTGTCCTTCACTGTCCCCCAGAGATTGCTCAAACTCATGTCCATTGAGTAAATGATTATAAAGAACTCTACTTTTTAACATATGTGTATTCTAACTCTAACTACAAGTATACTTTTTCACTTTTAGAAAGTAGTATTTGAAAATGAATAAATTACATATGAATCCAAAATTTGCCTAATTGACAAATAAAAATATTTAATTTCTTCCACTTTTCTATCCATTGAATATCCTGTTTAGCTTTGTATTATATTTAGCATAATGTACATTTGTTAAAATAAATGTCTATTAAAACAGTTAAAATGTTATATATTTAAGTTTTACTCCACTGAGAAGTAAATATGGGAGCAGGATATATAAAAATATATTCATTCTCTCTATTATTTAATATAACTAAAATAATCTAAAGCTAAAATATTACATATCTTTATAAACATTATTTTTATTAAACCTCAATTTTTGGCTTCAGAAAATTATAAATAGTTAAACAGGAGAATTTGAGAGGGGATATATTTATTTGTTCTGATATTTTGCTTCAGAACTTCTGGGGAACTTCCCTGGTGGCTCAGATGGTAAAGCATCTGCCTGCAAGGTGGGAGACCTGGGTTCAATCCCTGGGTCAGGAAGATCCCCTGGAGAAGGAAATGGCAACCCACTCCAGTACTCTTGCCTGGAAAATCCGATGGATGGAGGAGCCTGGTAGGCTACAGTCCATGGGGTTGCAAAGGGTCAGACATGACTGAGCGACTTCACTTATTCTATTTCAATGAGTAATAATTTCTCAAGTTTAAACACATGTTTTGGCATCAGATGACAATTCCTTACTCCTGATAATTTATCTGTCTTTAACGTGTCTCTTTTCAGCAGTTCGGAGACTAGAACAAATGATTGAAGAGAATATTACTAGGGTGATGGAATTCATTCTTTAGGGTTTTTCAGTCCAGAGAGAGACTGAAATCCTTCTCTTTCTTCTCATTTTAGTGGTATAGTCTCTAACTCTGATGGGAAACATTGGCATGATTTCTTTAATCCGGTTGGATCCTCACCTTCACACACCCATGCATTTTTTTCTCAGTACTCTGGCCTTTGTAGACTTTTGTTACTCTTCATCAATAGCCCCAAAGTTCCTGGAGACCCTCATGACTAAGCACAGGTCAATATCTTTCTATGAATGTGTGCACAGCTAGGCTTTCTCCTGAACTTCTTGATTTTGGAGATGTTCCTTCTTGCACTAATGGCTTATGACTGCTATGTGGTCATCTGCAATCCTCTTCTGTACTTGGTGATCATGTCCCAAAAGGTGTGCATGCAACTGGTAGCAGACCCTTACTTATACAGCTTTTCTCTTGCTTTCTTCCACACAGTTGTTACTTTTTGATTGATCTACTATGGCTCCAATGTTATTAATCACTTCTATTGTGATGATGTCCCTTTGATGGCCCTTGCCTGCTCAGATACCAGCCTCAAAGAGATCTTGATTTTTATTTTTGCTGAATTCAACATGATCAGCTCTTTGACCACGGTCCTTATTTCTTACTTATACATTGTGGCTACCATCCTGAGAATCCAATCTGAAGAGGGGAGGCACAAAGCATTCTCAACCTGTGGTTCTCATCTGATTGCTGTCACTATATTCTACAGGACTCTGATCTTCATGTATCTGCAGCCCAAATCAAACCATTCCCTTGACACAGACAAAATGGCCTCTGTCTTCTACAAAATAGTCATTCCTATGTTGAATCCCATGATATACAGCCTGAGGAATCAAGAAGTAAAAAATGCCTTGAGGAAAGCCTTTGAAAAATGTTATTTCCTGTCCCTAATAAACATTAGAATGTAACTTGTAACACTAACTGTCTTGGAGCTATGCCTCATGCAGATATGTTGTTTTTATTATCTTTGATAGGTTAATTTTATTTTTACCATTTTTATATGAGCAAAATGACTTTGCACATGAGTTCTATTTTTCATATAATATAGCCAGGCCTCATCAATATGTGAACCGTGAACTTCCTGATGTTCAAGCTGGTTTTGCAAAAGGTAGAGGAAACAGAGACCAAATTGCCAACATCTGCTGGATCATTGAAAAAGCAAGAGAGTTCTAGAAAAACATCTATTTCATCTTTATTGACTATGGCAAAGCCTTTGACTGTGTGGATCACAATAAACTGGACAATTCTGAAAGAGATAGGAATACCAGACCACCTGACCTGCCTCTTAAGCAATTTGTGTGCAGGTCAGGAAGCAACAGTTAGAACTGGACATGGAACAACAGACTGGTTCCAAATAGGAAAAAGAGTACATCAAGGCTATATATTGTCACCCTGTTTATTTAACTTATATGCAGAGTACATCATGAGAAATGCTGGACTGGAAGAAGCACAAGCTGGAATCAAGATTGCCAGCAGAAATATCAATATTTCTCAGATATGCAGATGACACCACCCTTATGGCAGAAAGTGAAGAGGAACTAAAAAGCCTCTTGATAAAGGTGAAAGAGGAGAGTGAAAAAGTTGGCTTAAAGCTCAACATTCAGAAAACGATCATGGCCTCCGGTCCCATCACTTCATGGGAAATATATGGGGAAACAGTGGCAACAGTGTCAGACTTTATATTTTTGGGCTCCAAAATCACTGCAGATGGTGACTGCAGCCATGAAATTAAAAGACACTTCTTGGAAGAAAAGCTATGGCCAACCTAGATAGCATATTGAAAAGCAGAGACATTACTTTGCCAACAAACGTCTGTCTAGTCAAGGCTATGGTTTTTCCACTGGTCATGTATGGATGTGAGAGTTGGACTGAAGAAAGCTGAGCGCTGAGGAATTGATGCTTTGGAACTATGGTGTTGGAGAAGACTCTTGAGAGTCCCTTGGACTGCAAGGGATCCACCCAGTCCATTCTGAAGGAGATCAGCCCTGGGATTTCTTTGGCAGGAATGTTGCTAAAGCTGAAACTCCAGTACTTTGGCCACCTCATGTGAAGAGTTGACTCATTGGAAAAGACTCTGATGCTGGGAGGGATTGGGAGCAGGAGGAGAAGGGGACGACAGAGGATGAGATGGCTGGATGGCATCACTGACTCGATGGGCGTGAGTCTGAGTGAACTCTGGGAGTTGGTGATGGGCAGGGAGGCCTGGCGTGATGCGATTCATGGGGTTGCAAAGAGTCAAACACTACTGAGCGACTGAACTGCACTGAACTGAACTGATAAGTAAGATAAAATGTTTAAAATATTACAATGCACATTTTTAACAAATTGCTACTATTTGCATATGTGACATTTGATGGCTTTGACCTGGATAGTTCCTATTTAACTGATAATAAGATTTAGCCACTGCTTTCAAAAATCTTTCTATTTTATACATTGTAGAGACAGAAAAAGGGAGATGGTAAAGTAAATTTCTTTTCCATCCCCATGTCATTCCATGCAGTAGCTGTTCCTCAAGTGTACCCCGTCTGCTAAAAATCATTCCTCTCTGCTTCTGACTCCCACTAGATTCACTGTCAGTCACTCTCTGTGATTCCATGGTTCTCATGTTGTTTGAAAAGATGTCCATTTTCGGCTTGCAAATCTGGAAATCAGGCTCAGCATTTGGAAAGTCGTACTCTCTTTTTCTGTATCAAAACAGAAATGCAGACATGCCCCTATATTCCCTCAGCAAAGCTTAAGATCCTTTTATATTTGAAGAAATTACAATGGGTTGACAAGAAGTGGTAGTTTAAAACCAAGTTATAAACGTGGTTGCTGTCAGATGTCAGGAATATAGTTCTATGTTGGGGTGGTTGTAAAGTGATGCAATCTAAGGCCCACTTAAACCATCAGCTGGAATGTATTTATTTATTTTTTTTTAATTCAGATTCAAATATTTGGTGTCTACCATGTGGGTGATATTGTGAGCTATTCATATAAGGCAAAATCAAAAACATTCCTGAATGTGCTGAATAGTCTGCTATTTTGGGAAATACTGGCAAAAAATTGATTGTATAAGTTATTCAGAAACATTTTAGCTTATTTTATCCAAGTTATCTTAGTAAACATTTCATTGTTAAATTAGATTTCAGATTTATGTGAAGACATCAATATTGTCGTTAAATTATTTATATTAAATTTTATTTTAATATATGCCTCAACTAACCTTAACACCATTATTAAAGCAGAAACAAGGTATTCTAGGTGGATGCAAATTGTACAAATTCTGAACAGAAGCAATGAATTACAATCCTGATTTTCAAGTTCTTAAATCAACTTCTTTTGGGATCAGGGAGCACAGTTGCAGAGAAATTAATCTTGGAAATCATTAGTGTCAATTGCCAAAGATAAAACTCAAGAAAGGAAAACATCTTTGTTGTTGTTATTTTTTTTAATAATTCCAAAAGTATAATTTAAATAGTTAAAAGCACATCAGCGAGCTTATATAGTAAACTACAGAGTAAGGGCTGAACCTGAGATTGGCAATGTGAGAAGGGTTTAAAAGTTAGTGAATCTTTCAAAAGGAACCTGGTGCCCCTTCTAGGTAGCACACTGGATTCACCGGAGGTTGTTGCAAAACCACACGTTTACCAAGGAAACTTCAGATACATTTGAAGAGGTCCTAGAGCAGAAAAGATAATAGCCTTGGAGACTAAAAAAGACTAAAGTAAAACCAAAGTTCTAACACTGAAACAATACTGTAAATAAATGTATTAGTTTCATCAGTCTGTGTTAACAAAGTACCACACATTCATTAACTTACAACAATAAAAATTTATTTTCTCACATTTCTGGAGCCTACAAGTCTGAAGTCAAGGTAGTGGTGGAACCAGGCTCTCTATGAAGCTCTAGGGGAGGTTCCTTCCTTGCTTTTTCCAGCTGCTCATGGTCCCAGACATTCCTTGTCTGGTAAGCATCTTTCCAGTCCCTGCTGTATTCTCATGATCATCTTCCCTCTACATCTGTGTCCAAATTTCTTCATTCTTGTAAGGACATCAATCACACTGGATTAACAGTCCACCTTACTTCAGTATGACTTCATATTAACAATTGCATCTTCAACTACTCTATATCCAAATAATAACCCTATAACCCAATGACCCTGTAACCAAACTCTGAAGTTCTTCAGGTTAGGAACTTAACACAACTCTTGGGAGAACAACTTCACTCATAATAAGTGCGTGTAAGAGTGTGAACGCTCAGTTGTGTTCGACTCTATGTAACCCTATGGACTGTAACCCACCAGGCTCCTCTGTCCACGGAGTCTTCCAGGCAAGAATTCTGAAGTAGGTTGCCATTTCCTTCTCCAGGGGATGTTCCCCCAGGGATTGAAACCATGTCTCTTGCCTTGTAGATAATTATTTGCTGCTGAGCCACTGGGGAAGCCCCACTAACAAGTAAGGACAGTTAAAGATGTGCTGGCTCAAATATCTGGTGAAAACACACCTTATCTACATCTGCAAGCACAGTGCTGAAAAAAAAAAAAAAAAAAAAAGCTGAGATTCCCTAAGCTTAAGAAAGAGACTTGTAAATACCTAAAAAGGCTAGTGAAATGGCCTAGATGATGGCTCAAAAGGGATCCAAAACCAGTTAATGTGACAACTGGAGTCTGAAATGTCATAACAAGCCCAAAGACTCATCAAGTAGTTAGGACAAAGGGATATATAACCTAATATCTAATATAGATCAGAAGCTTGAGTTTTTCTCCTTCTGGTTAAAACAGAAGACAAGATGCCCTTCTCTCAACATCAGGATACTTTCTGAAGAGACTTGATTATTCTCAGGTAAAAATCGTCCTAGTGAGTGGTAAGATGCAGAGGTGAAGTGCCAAGGATATGTTTATGAAAAGTATTGTAAGAGCAAATACAGCACTAGATCTAAGTAAACTCCCAAGATGCAGTGACTTAATAAAGTAATTTATTCCTTTCTCAGGTAATTTCTTCCTTTCTAATTGCCTTTGGGAAAGGCAATTAGACCCTCAATATGTGGTTTCCATCTTTGTCTAAAAAGAGATCATTTTAGTGGCAACATTTTCAAGTGGGAAGGAAGAGAAAAAAGTCCGTATCTAATGGCTTTAACATAGAGAAGGTGATCTTTAGGTTTTACGCATTAGTTTCTACTGATGGCTCATTGCCAAGACTTGACAACATTATGTATCCCACTGACAAGGGACAATGGGAATGGTGGTTAACAGCTGGATGACAAATGTTTTGCTTATAAAATAAAATATAAAAAAGTGGACTCTGAGGAATATGTCTGCCATACGAATCACAGAAAATGTGATCCTAAAGGGTCAAGTTATAATGATCTCTGTCAGTATGATTGTTTCTTGAAGAGCCTATAATTTCATACTTGACACCAATTTTTTAGAAGCAAACTTGGGTGATTTGAAAACATTAAAAAAAAAAAAACTTTGTTAATGTAGTTTCCAATACTAATCAAATGGTACTCTTTCTACCTGCTCAGAACCTAAAGTTATGAAAAACAACTCTCTTCCCACCATCTGCTTTTTCTCAGAACCAATCTGAGGGAATGTGACGTATGGGCAATTAGTAAATTAGCCTGAGTAACAATACTTTCTGTGCTTAAATGAATCCATCTTTCCAGTGATATTATCACAAGTAAATGTTACTTCTCAGAGTCTTTCTACACAATTGTGCACCCCTTTTAATTGAATTAGCCCTTAAACAAGAATAAACTCATTCATGAGAAATTACTTATGCTTCTGTGTTGCTTTTATGCTGGCATTATTAGCAAGAGTCAAGGACAAAAAATGTATTCCACTTATATTAAGAATGAAGGTGATTAAGTGGATACCAATCAACATAAATTGAAGAGTAAACTTGTAATCAGACCCCAGTGGATACTAGTTTCAGCTGTGCTGATCACCTTTTAATACATGTCTAGTGCAATGGCATTCGGTTTTACAGAGATTCTTATCTGGTTGATCCATTATAGTTATTAAAAGCTTGATTTAAGTAGCTAAACACAGACCTAAGAATGTAATGTTAGTGACAAGAATTTGGAATCAAACAATAGCTTCATCATAGCAACAAAATGTTTAACAGGACATTCTTCTGATCAAAAGTTAGATTTTAAATGACAAAAATCCATATTGTTTCATCTTTTTAAACTATGAGAAGGACATGATAGGCTTTAGTAAAAAAGTTTCACCTATTCAAATTAATAAAGAGAGAAACAACTAGCTAAAATCCAAACCAAACAGAATTATGGTGAGTCAACAGATTGCTTGAAACACAAATACTGTTAATTATACAGCAATACATACTGAGAATTAACCTTATGATTGATTAATGACACTAGTTGAAGATTCTGAATACATTTTTGTTTTCAAAAGCCCATGCATGTATGAATGTTATTGGAAGCTTTTTTTGGTAAATGAGGATCCACCAACTTTTATATTCATAGAAAAGTGATGTCTTAATTTTTTCTCATGAAATTATATATTACTTATATTATAAGTAATATTACTTTTAACAAGTGAAGAGCAATTGTATATACAAAATATCCTAAGAAATCATATTCAATTCTTACAAAGATACCTCCAAATTAGCATGTGCTTATCCAAATGTATTTATGAGTTATCTGATGACTACACTTAGCACTATTTTACATACACTGGGACTAACAGTAATAGGTCAGGGTTAGTATTTTTGCATATATAGATAAAGGAGGCTTAGTCCTGAGAGTCCATTCATAGGGAAACCCATCACTGTGTTAGACTGGACCTCATCGTATAGTTAAGTGTTGCCTGTACACAGTCTATTTTAAACAGGGAATTTATATGCCTGGACATTTATAACAGGAAGTGGCATACACGGAATTATGTACTGCAGGTTCACTGCCTCAAGTTTGCCTTGATGTTTGCTTTGTTGATCGCCTCTTTCACATCTTTTTTCCTCAAATTGTAGATCATGGGATTCAACATGGGAATCACTGTGGTGTAAAACACAGCCACCATCTTCCCCTGTTCCACAGACTCTTCAGTGGGCCTCCTGAGATACATGAAGATGAGAGTCACATAAAACATGGTAACAGCTGTCAGGTGGGACCCACACGTGGAGAATGCCTTCCTCCTGCCATCAGCAGAGTGCATGCGCAGCACGGCCGCTACAATGAGTGTATAGGAAATAAGAACCACTGAGAGGGAATATGTGAAATTAATCCCAGCAATAACAATCATGCTGTACTCTTTAATGTGGACCCCTCTACAGGCAGTCTTGATAAGAGGAGGGTCAGCACAATAGAAGTGATTGATTCCAAAGTTTGCACAGAAGTACAGGCCATATGTTCACAGTGTACAGATGAGGCTAACAGAGAACCCATAGATGTTCTCTGTTAGCCTAAGAGATGAGATGAGCACAGACAGTCCTGGACATTTTACTGCCATAAAGCAGAGGGTTGCAGATGGCCATATAGTGATCAAAGGCCATCACAGCCAAGATACTTCCATGTGGACAAGGGCTATAAAGAAGTAACACTGCACCAAACACCCCAAAGAGGGAATGGTTTTTGTGTCTGATAGTAAGTTTTCCAGCATCTTCGGAGTGACATTGGAAGAGAACTACACATCCACAAAAGACAAATGAGTCAAGAAAAAGTACATGGGACTCTGAAGCTGGAGGCTGATGCTGATCAAAATAATCATACCAATGTTCCCTATCAGAGTGATCATGTAAACTACTAGAAACACCACAAAAAAAAGAGAACTTGAAGCTCCTGATGACTGGTCAACCCTAGAAGAACAAATTCTGTCACATCTGTGAAATTTGGCATTGCCTTCACTTAGACCCAATCTGAATTGCCTATGGACAAATTAAAAGAAACGAATGGATTTATTTTATTCTTGAAAATTTTGAGTCATGTTTATCAGTATTCTAATTCAAATAATATAAAAATCAATGTAGACTTTGCACAAAGTTTAATATGAGTATATTATCACATTTATTCCCTTTAATAGGTCTTAGAGGTAATTATTACAATATTTATTAGTTTCTTAACTCTAAAACAGACAATTACATTCATATACTACTAGTATTAGACACTTGTTTTTTTTTCTAAATTATTACAATGATACTAACATCATAGTGTGCTAATAGAAGTAAAGCTAGACTGAGAGTCATCAGAGAATGACCAAATCCATTTCAACATATTGTCTTACAGGAAATGACTTGAGAATATAAATGTAAATATTCATTAAGATCAGACAACCACTTTGTGCTGAACAGGGAATTGATAAGAGTGAATCATTGAAATTCCATTGAATACTATTTTTGTATATGATGGTTGCCTCTCATGGTCAATATTAATACAAATGCACATGCAATTTTAACTTACTCATTTCCCTATGACTTGGAAGATATCCTTTTTGAAAAATGTATTTGTTTACTTATTTTTGGCTGTGCTTGGGCTCCTCTTGGTTGGGGTGTGTGGGCTTCTCACTGCAGTGGCTTCTCTCGTTGTGGAGCACTGACTCTAGGTGAGCAGGCTTAAATAGTTGTGGCTCACAGGTTCTAGAGCGCAGGCTCAATAATTGTGACACTTGGACTTAGTTGCTCCATGGCATGTGGAATCCTCCTCCAACCAGGGGTCGAACTTATGTCCCCTACATTGGTAGGCATATTCTTATCCACTGAGCCACCAAGGAAGTCCAGAAGATATCTTCTTATCTATTCAATTTTATGGGATGATTATTTTAAACCTTGGTCTTACAATCTAGTCATTGACATACTTTTCTACACTATGCCAGCATATGATACAAAAAGCTTCAAAACTAATACAATTATGTAAAGTTTAAAAATAAAATAAAATTAAAAAAAAAAAAAAAAAGCTTTCAACTTATGAAAATCCTAGTCATGTTTTATTTTATTTATCTATATATTTCACTTGCTTGATTACTGCTGCTTGCAGGATGAGGTAAGAAGTATTTAACAACGCAGACTGTATCAGTTTAACAGTTATCTCAGAGAAGTAAACCTCAAGTGGTTCAATCATCATATCAAAATTATATCAATAGATACATTTGATACACATATAAAATAAAATTCAGGTGCCATGCTTTTAAAACTATTGTCTTATTTCAGATTCTACCGCTTTTCAGCAACAATCCATTATATGTCTAATTATTTATTTTCAAATTCAATGCCATTACCATTTAAATGTTCACAAGGAATGTTTTCTCTGTTTAATACACTTCCTCAGATAAGTCTTCTGAGAAGTAAACTGCTCTGAGTACTTAGGGATGCATCTGTAGGATTAACATTATCTCCGGAATTTAAGATCCCCATAATAATATTGCTTGAAGAGAATATTGTGATATAAGATGGGCTGTAGTTATAATTGCTTATAATAATTCATTTACAAACATCAAACCAATGTTATGTAAAATATATTTGCTATATTTATTATTTATTACATTATATCTAGAAGTAGTGTAAGTTTTGTAATATGAAGTTGAACAAGCTACATGAGATTCTGGTTTGTATCATAATTGATTCTATTTGAAAAGGAGTGAATGAAAAATATAGAAATGAGACAATATAGGGAATGGAACTACTGTGAGAAAAAAACAGAGCATGCTGATAAACACAGAAATAAGAAGAGGCAGGATGCACACAGTGGTCAAAGATCTCTTCAAAGATGTGACTTTTCAGTTATGGGCAAGTAGCCAGTTATGTAAAAGTATTGAGGAAAAAGAAAATGAAAATACAAATAGTTAGAAGAGGAACTATTTTAAAAAGTGTATAAACTCTATGATTGTTTCCTAGCTCCCTCCAACTAGTAGCAACTCACAATTCAGAAGTTGATTAATCTCTGTAAACTACTTTCCTACCCTGAACTTATTCATATGGGGGTTAAATAAGCCATAGAGAAAATGATTTGGACACATAACATAGTCACTGATATTTCAGTTTGGTCTGGGTTCACCTGTACCCAATATATCATGATCATAGATCTTCTGGCTTCTAAGTGTGGATAAACTAAACCAGATCAGAGTTGCTGATTTTGACTGGGAGATAGAGCTAAGACCAAGAATTTTCATATATAAAAACTCTTATCTCTGCTTGGTGAATCCATAATTACCTAATTAACAGAGTTTGATTTGGATTATTGGTACAACTAATTATAAGAGGATGAGATGATTAGATAGCATCACCAACTCAGACATGAGTCTGAGCAAACTCTGGGAGATAGTGAAGGACAGAGGAGCCTGGCATGCAGTAGTCCATGGAGTCTCAAATAACAAAATATGACTTAGTGACTGAACAACAAAATTAACTAAATATAAAATATATAAAAAATTATCAAGGCACCTAAGAAACATAAAATAATACTACTTCTCCAATTTCCCTTCCTGTGTGATATGTGGGTTTTCTTCCACTTTTCATAATCATTAGCTCTGTGATAGTAGAGTTTGTCTCATTCATTTTAGAACACTTCAAACTGACTACATTAGTTGTTATATATTGTAGACTTTCAAGGATAGTCACACATGATTTTTAAGCATCCTGATATCCAGATCAGCTTGATAGAATGCATTACTGTGTCCATAACTAATAAAATCTCTATTAAAACAATTGTTCTGTTATAGTGGCAAAAGTATCAGTTTTAAGGTAAGATAATAGCTAACTTTTCTTGAATACTTACACAATCTTTTATAAGCAAAGGTCCCATAACAGAGGATCTAATTAGCATATCTTTCTAAACAATGAGAAAACTGAAACACTGACAGACAAGAAGCTTTCCTTGGATCAGACATCTACAAATTGGCCAGACTGAAATGCAAACCAATTAATTGAACTCTAGGAATACACTATTAATAACTTATATCACTGCTGCCTCTATGATAACTTTTTCTAATATTCTATTTCTATAAATTTAAAATGCAGTTTGATTTGGTAATTCATGCTTGATGAACAAGAAGAGCTTGGCATGGCTATAGAGCCTGAAAACCAGAATTTTTGGACCACCATTATCTATGCCTCTCAAGGTTAGGTGATCCCATATTCCTAGGGCCAGATGACTGAAGTAACTTCTCATAGAGAGCCACTTTGTTAAATAACTGCACATCATCTTTTAAAGCAATTAAGCATATATAATATATAATTTACAAATTAAAAAAAATCACTTTCATTAACTTTTCAAGAATTTTACACACACACACACAATACAGCAAAGGTTTATTTATTTGTTCAATATAGTGAATGACAGGGAAGCGTGACATACTACAGTCCATGGGATGGCAGAGAGTAGGACACAACTTAGTGACTGAATAATAACCATCATTCCCAATGACACAATACTTTCAATTCCATTCAGATACATTTATTTTTTTATATATTGAAAAACATATTATTTAATTATATTGCTTTCCTTTTATTATACTGATAATATTTAAAATGTGTTTACTAACTTGAAAAATTGTCTATGAATTTCAAGATAATAACATGAATGTTACAGAAAAGATGATACTGGGTGTGAAGAGGATTGAGAAACATTGCTCTCGATGATCTTATACAGACCAGAGTTTGGTAATACTCCTTTCTAATTCCAAGTTTTAGTTATTTAACAATAATTTTATTAAGTCTGGCATGTATTATACTTTCAACTTTATAGTGGAAGACAGTGGGGAAAGCAGATTCCCTCATCAGGCTTTTTTGGATTGCAATTAAGGTACCATGAGCTCGTCTGTCTTGGAGAGTCCTTTGCAGTTTGCAGAGGTTTTCTAGCACCATGATTAGTAAGTCTTTTCACACTATCAGGAATGATATAGAGGGCAGAAGAGGATTAAGTGCTTTGTCTCATACAAGGCATTTATTAATCCACTAATGTGATCTTGCCATTGCACTACGCTCTTTGCACATGTTCTCACCCCTACTAAGTCACTTATTATCCACATTCTACAGTCTAGAAAATTGAAGCTAAGGGAGGCTAAGTATCCAATTTTATACAGCTAGTAAATGGATCTGGGCTTCTCTGGTGGCTCAGACAGTAAAGACTCTGTCTGCAATGCAGGAAACCTGGGTTCGATCCCTGGGTTGGGAAAATCCCCTGGAGAAGGAAATGACAATCCACTCCAGTATTCTTGCCTGGAAAATCTCATGGACAGAGTAGCCTGGCGGGCCCCAGTCCATGGGGTCGCAAAGAGTCGGACCCCAGTGAATATTCTGCCCTAGAAACACAAATAAAGAACACAGCTCTTAGCAAGCTGTTAACCAGGCATACTTGCCTCTGCACATTTCTAACAGAGCAAGCACGTATTGACTCTAGGAATCCCCCATCCGGCTGAGCCCTTCTTTCAGCTTCAACTGCAGTTCTTATAACATGTTCAGAAGTCAAGGCTGCTGCAGCAGACAGGACAACAAGACTGTGTAACCCAGGATTCAGGTGATGTGGTCCTCCTACCTCCCTGGCCCTGTGTTCTAAATGTCTTATTCTTCACTGATTTACTTCTGTTTAAAAGTGGTTCAATAAATTATGGGATTTGAGTATCTTAATTTGAGTTGTAAAGATTTCCTGTCCATGACATCTAGGATAGAATGCCTGAATGGTAATTTAGTGTCTGAATAAAGTGCCAAAATGGTAATTTGGAGGTTACCATTGCATCAGGAAAACTTAAACTCTTCCAGAACATTTCAGCAGATACATTTTAAAACACAATGTGAAAATCACTGGTCTTTGTAGAGAAGACATAAAAGGCAAAAGCTGAAGAGCAAAAATTCTTGTAAGTCCCTATGGTAGCAAGATATTTTTATGAATTTTTAGATCAACTATTAACATAAATAATAATATTTCCCATGTATATAATTCCAGACAATAAAACACTGTGATAACAAATAGGTCCACAAGTAAGGTCTCTTCTTCAAAAAAAGGCTAAAAAGTAAAGATGTAACTAGATTAATCTCTATTGCAAAGAGTATAAAATTTGCAGACCTACATTCAGCAGCAACAAAAACAAATGATAATTCCTCACTATTTATAATATAATCTTGAACACTGCACACATTGAGAGCATCTCCCCAAGGAACTATCCAGATAATGATGAAATACATCATAATTAAAATTATAGAAACATCTCAGGAGTAAGGGAAGTTAAGGAGGGTTAATCAGAAGAATGTCTTCTGATAACATTATGTGACCAGTATCCTTAATATCATGGGTATAATCTCTCCCATCTTCACATAGTATAATATCTGCCTCAAGAAAATGCCTCGTGCCTCAGGAAAATATTCTTGGTTTGCATTATACAATGTTGCCCAGTCACTTTCTTTCCTATTGTGCTTTAGTTCTAATAAGCATTATCTTTCAGGCCAAACACAGCAATGCACACCCTATGCATCTCATGGCTGTTGAAGACATCCCAGGTGCCTCAAAAGTACAGATGACATGGAAACATCTAGGGAGAATGAGTACAAGTAGAGGTCATTAGTGGAGAAATTGATTGTAGTAGAACAATTTATCAGTGAACTTGGGCTCTTTTGGGAGTCAATAGAGCATCAACTCGGAAAAGGTAATGGCACCCAACTCCAGTACTCTTGCCTGGAAAATCCCATGGATGGAGGAGCCTGGTGGGCTGCAGTCCATGGGGTCGCGAAGAGTCAGACATGACAGAGTGACTTCACTTTCACTTTTCACTTTCATGCATTGGAGAAGGAAATGGCAACCCACTCCAGTGTTCTTGCCTGGAGAATCCCAGGGACAGGGGAGCCTAGTGGGCTGCCTTCTATGGGTTCACACAGAGCCAGACACAACTGAAGCGACTTAGCAGCAGCAGCAGCAACAGAGCATCAACTTCAATGTCAGTTAGATCGGAAATAAAATCTTAACTCTGCACCATAATTAACTACCTGTCTTTGGAAAAGTAAGGATTCTCAGTTTCAAAGTTCATCTGTAGAAAAAGGAAATTGCTGTCTCACAGTGAGGTGTGGGGATTGCAGTAACATTAGGGAATTCTTAGCACAACACCTGTCTCTGATGAAGCAGTCAAAAAATTGAAATGACCTGTAAGTTTTCACCTATGAACAGTTCACAAGATCTCGCCACCTATTTGTGATTGTGATCAGTATTATCTCTGTGTTGAAGGGTAAAAAACAAAACAAACAAACAAACAACAACAACAAAAAAAAACTATGTAAAATAATACTGAGGTTCAGTTTTTTCCGCAAAATATAGATAGCAGGGGCTTCCCTGGTGGCTCAGATTGAAAAGAGTCTGCCTGAAATGCAAGAGACCCAGGTTTGATCCCTGAGTCCTGAAGATCCTCTGGAAAAAGGAATGGCTATCCACCCCAGTATTCTTGGTGCTTCTGATGGCTCAGACATTAAAGATAGGTAGCAGGTTAAAGAATCTGAATGGAAACCAAGATTCTTCATAAACTCCCATTTGTACTACCTCAATTTTGCTGGAAAATCATGGACAGAAAAATACTCAGATAAAGTTTTCCTCTGCATTCTTCACTGCCAAAAGATCCCAGACTCCTTAGTTCCTTGTCACCTTTTATGGAGAAACTGCATAAGGCAAACTCATTGGCACCAGATTATTGTAACTTAACTTGCACTCCCTCGAAAAAAAGGGAATTTAATACAAGAAAGAATTGTGTGTGTGAGTGTGTCTGTATGTGTTTGTGTGTGTGTTAAAGAGAGAGAGAGCAAGGAAGAGAGTCAAGGTTAAATACATTTTATAATAGAGATGCTTAACTATAAAAAAATTGATAGATATATAAATAAATGTATGAATGAGAAAAATTTTTTAAAGTGCTTTACAAAACTATCCTGAATTTTCTGGAAATGGAAATTTAAAACTGTTTTAAATTATCCAAAAGAATCCAGATTTGGGGAGATTTTGAACCATAAGTGTGATCTTGGAGATCATATACTTCATCCTAAAAACTGACTGGATGAATGACACAAAATGAGTGGTTCAAGGTCACCCACAAATTAGTTTGAAAATTGGAAACTAAAACCAGGAACATGACTTAACCAAGGACCTTGACATCATCATTCTTCATGCAACACTGAAAAAAATCTCAAAAGAGTAGAGAAAGTGGTTCACTTTAAAAAAAAAAAAAAAAAAAAAAGAGGTTACAAAGATTATCCAAATCCACTTGCCAAATTCACTTGCTAAATTCAGACTTAAACTGAAGAAAATAAGGACAACCACTAGACCATTCAGCTATGACCTAAGTCAAATCCCTTACAGTAATACAGGGGAAGTGACAAATAGATTCAAGGGATTAGGTCTGATAGAGTGCCTAAAGAAGTATGCACGGAGGTTCATGACATTGTACAGAAGGCAGGGATCAAGATGATACCCAAGAAAAAGCAGTGCAAAAACACAAAATGGTTGTTTGATAAGGCTTTACAAATAGTTGAGAAGAGAAGTGAAAGTCAAAGGAGAAAAGGAAATATATACTCATTCAAGTCCAGAGGTCCAAAGAATAGCAAGGAGAGATAAGAAAGCCTTCCTCAGCTATCAGTGCAAAGAAATAGAGGAAAACAACAGAATGGGAAAACCTAGAGATCATTTCAAGAAAATTAGAGAAACCAATAAAATATTTCATGCAAAGAGGAGCACAGTAAAGGACAGAAGTGGTATGTACCTAACAGAAGCAGAAGATATTGAGAAGAGGTGGCAAGAATACACAGAAGAACTGTACAAAAAAGATCTTCATGACCCAGATAATCACGATGGTGTAATCACTCACCTAGAGCAGACATCCTGGAAGGCGAAGTCAAGTGGGCCTTAGGAAGCATCACTATGAACAAAGCTAGTGGAGACGATGGAATTCCAGTTGAGCTATTTCAAATCCTGAAAGATGATGCTGTGAAAGTGCTGAGCTCAATATGCCAGCAAATTTGGAAAACTCAGCAGTGGCCTTGGGACTGGAAAATACCAGTTTTTGTTCCAATCCCAAACAATGGCAATGCCTAAGAATGTGCAAACTACCGCACAACTGCATTCATCTTACATGCGAGTTAAATAATTCTCAAAATTCTCTAAGCCAGACTAAGGCAATACATGAAACATGAACTTCCAGATGTTCAAGTTGATTTTAGAAAAGGCAGAAGAACCAGAGATCAAATTGCCAACATCCTTTGGATCATTGAAAAAGCAAGGGAGTTCCAGAAAAAAAAAAAAAAAAAAAACAGAAAACATAACAAAAAACATCTATTTCTGCTTTAATGGCTATGCCAAAATCTTTGACTGTGTGGATAACAATAAATTGTGGAAAATTCTGAAAGAGATGGGAATCCCAGGCCACTTGACCTGCCTCTTGAGAAATCTATATGTAGGTCAGGAAGCAACAGTTAGCGCAGGACATGGAACAATAATATGGTTCCAAATCAGGAAAGGAGTCTGTCAAAGCTGTATCTTGTCACCCTGCTTATTTAACTTCTATGCAGAGTACATCATGAGAAATGCTGGGCTGGAAGAAGCACAAGCTAGAATCAAGATTTCTGGGAGAAATATCAACATCCTCAAATATACAGATGATACCACCCTCATTTCAGAAAGTGAAGAAGAACTAAAAAGCCTCTTGATGAAAGTGAAAGAGGAAAGTGAGAAGGTTTGTTTAAAGCTCAACATTTAGAAAACTAAGGTCATGTCATCCAGTCCCATTACTTCATAGCAAAATGATGGGGAAACAGTGGAAACAGTGATAGACTTATTTTGGGGACTCCAGAATCACTGCAGATGGTGACTGCAGCCATGAAATTAAACAACACTTACCCTTTGGAAGGAAAGTTGCTTCCAACCTAGACAGCATATTAAAAAGCAGAGACATTACTTTTCCAGCAAAGGTCCATCTAGTTAAGGCTAAAATTTTTCCAGTAGTTATGTATGGATGTGAGAGTTGGACTATAAAGAAACCCGAGCACCACAGAATTGTTGCTTTTTAACTGTGGTGTTGGAGAAGACTCTTGAGAGCCCCTTGGCCAGCAAGGAGATCCAACCATTCCATCCTAAAGGAAATCAATCCTGAATATTCATCAGAAGGGCTACTGTTGAAGCTGAAACTCCAACACTTTGGCCATCTGATGCAAAGAACTGAATCATTTGAAAAGACCCTGATGCTGGGAAAGATTGAAGGTGGGAGGAGAAGGGGATGACAGAGGATGAGATGGTTGGATGGCATCACTGACTAAATGGACATGAGTTTGAGTAAACTCCGGGAGTTAGTGATGAACACGGAGGCCTGACATGCTGCAGTTCATGGGGTGCAAAGTGTCAACATGACTGAATAACTGAACTGAACTGAGTAGAATTTACTGGTAAAAACATAGGCTATGGAGTCCACTTGTTAAATTCCCATTCTGGCTTTAACAAAAGTGCATGGATTTTGATCCATGCACTCTGGACAATGTTTCTTAATATTTCTGGGCTTCATCATTTTTTTTTCCTCTGGTCAAAATGGATTACTTATATGGTAGGTTTATTTTGAGGATTATGCAACAGAAAGTATGCACTATGGAACATATTTTTCTCCATACATGTCTGTGTGTGTTTGTGTGCATGCCCAATTATTTCTGACACTTTGTACATCCATGGACTGGTAATCATCAATAAATGGTAGGTATTAGTCATTAAGTAAAGAATCATAGAGAATGGCTTTCAATTTCCTTATCATCCACCTAACTGACTCAGTGAATTTTATAAGTGATTGTACCTAAAATAGTAAATATCCACACTTTTCTGGTCATTTGTATTTCCTTTTTCTATCTTGTCATAAATGAATCATGTCTAGTTTTGGTAATGCACGTGATTGCCCAAATAAGAAAACAGAGTTTTGATGGTTATAAATAAATGTATTATACATAAGTCTATATACCTATGAAGGAAAAGCCATTTTAGAAAGAACATCAATGTCATGGCTCTTCTGCTGAATAAAGCAGGCAGGTTTTATATTATTTGTATATTGATACAATTTCCCTAAGAGATTATGCATATAGGTGAGTATTAAGTAATTACTTTGTTAGATAGTATTTTGCACTAAATTAGTTCTCTGGAGAAATAATAATTGGGTACAATGCTGATTTGCCATGGGACCCAACTGGTTTCTAGTGTTTTTCTTTTTTTAGATTCAGTGTCAGTATTTTTCTTCATATATTGGGAAGTCTATATCATAATATTGATGTCTTCCATCAATACTCCTGACATATTCTGTTACCAATAATATTTGTTTAATCCAATTTAACACAATTTCTTCCACACAAGTACCATAACTTTGTGCCACAACCTATTGCCATCCAACTTTGGGTTGTAGGTTGAAAAGTTTCTTTAATATCCATATATCAAAATCTTGACTCCCAGTACTTCTGAATATGACTGAATTTGTAGATATAGTTTTTAAAGAGGAAATTAAATTGTAATCAGTTCAGATAGTGCATCCTAACCCAAGATGGCTGGTGTCTTTTTTAAGAAAGGAGATGAGAACACAAAAATACACATAGGAAAGACTGTGAGAGACACAGGAGGTGATGGCTGTCTATAAGCCAGACAGAAGCTTCAGAATGAAACTAACCCTACTAACACTTTGATCTTGAATTACTATTCTCCAAACTGGAAGGAAATCAGACTCTTTTGTTTAAGCCACCCAGTCTGTGGTACTTAGTTATAGCAGCCCTTGCAAACTAATATGTTCTACCTTCAGTAGACAAAGAGACTGCTTTCATAGTCAAAGGAGGTTTTGCTTCTTTGAAAAGTAGTATCATTTTTAATATATTTCAAACCTTTATAGTACACATTCGAAATGTGCATAAAACATAAATTTACAGCTTATTGAATTTTTACAAAGTAAAAATGCATTTATGACCAAACCTCTAAACCAAATAGAAGACAAACACTACATCAGACAAATTTCTCATCTCCTTTCTGAGTCAGTATTCCTCAAGTTAGATGAATCTTTATTTTCAGCACTCTACATAGTTTGTGTCTTTTTCTGAATTTTACACAAGTGGAATCAAACAGAACACATTCTTTCATGTATAGTCTTCTGGTGAAAATTCTGTTGATATCTGAACCTTAGGTTGATGATTGTTTTAGCTTGTTTGGACTGCTATAGTAATTATAACATAAGCAAATGACTTATAAACACCTGATATTTATTTATCACTGTTCTGAAAGCTGGAAGTCTAAGATTGGATTGGGTTCTGATGAGAGCATTCTTCCTGGTTCATAGACAGCTGTCTTTTTGCTCTCCCCAGACATCACATGGGAGAAGGGAGTGCCCTGGGCTCTTTCATGAGGGCACTAATCCAGTTCATGGGCTTCCCTAGTAGCTCAGGAAGTAAAGAATATTCCTTCAATGCAGGAGTCCTGAGTTTGATCCTTGTGTCAGGAATTTTCCCTGGATGAGGAAATGGCAACACACTCCAGTATTCTTGACTGGAGAACCACATGGACAAAGGAGCCTGCCGGGTTACAGTCCATGGGGTCACAGAGTCAGACATGACTAAGCATGCACAGGCACTAATTCAGTTCATGAGGGCAAAGCAAAGCCTTCATGGCCTAATGACTTCCCTAAAGCCCCCACATTCTAAATAGCAATGGTTCTTTTATTACTGAAAGTGTAGAGATCAAACTGACAACATTCATTGAATCATGGAGAAAGCAAAGGTGTTCCAAAAAACATCTACTTCTGCTTCACTGACTACTCTAAAACCTTTGACTATGTGGATCACAACAAACTGTAGAGGAAACTAAAGAAATGGAAGTACCAGACCACCTTACATATCTTCTGAAAAACCTGTATGTAAGGCAAGAAGCAACAGTTAAAACCAGACATGCAATAACAGACTGGTTTAAAATTGGGAAAGGAGTGTGTCAAGGCTGTATATTGTCAGCCTGTTTATTTAACTTTTAGGCAGAATACATCATAAGAAATGCTGAACTGGATGAATTACAAGGTGGAATAAAGATTGCTAGGAGAACTATAAAAAACCTCAGATATGCAGATGATACGTCTCTAATGGCAGAAAGTGAAGAGGAACTAAAGAGCATCTTGATTAGAGTGAAAGAAGATAATGAAAAAGCTAGCTTAAAACTCAGTATTCAAAACACTAAGATAATGACATCAGTCCCATTGTTCATGCATTCTCATTCACTTCAGTCATGTCCTACTCTTTGTGACACCATGGATTGTAGCATGCCAGGCTTCTCTGTCTATGGAGAGTCTCCTTGCAATAATACTGGAGTGGGTTGCCATGTCTGCCTCCAAGGGATCTTCCTGACCCCGGGTCGATACAAGGTTGATCGACCAGTATCCTTTATATCTTTTATGTCTCCTGCATTGGCAGGCAGGTACTTTACCACTAGTGCTGCATGGGAAGTCCCATCACTTTGTGGCAAATAGAAGGGGGAAAAGTGGAAGGAGTGACATTTTATTTTGGGGGGCTTCAAAATCACTGTAGATGGTGACTGCAGTCATGAAACTCAAAGAGACTTGCTCCTTGGAAGGAAAGCTATGACAAATCTAGATAGTATATTAAAAAAACAGAGTTATTACTTTTCTGACAGAGGTTGGTAAAGTTAAAGCTATGTTTTTTGGTTTGTTTGCTTGTTTTGTTTTTGTTTGTTTGTTTGTTTGTTTTTGTAGTAGTCATGTATGGATACAAAGAACTGGACCATAAAGAAGGCTGAGCACCAAAGAACTGATACTTTCAAACTGTGATGCTGGAGAAGACTCTTGAGAGTCTTTGGACTGCAAGGAGATCAAATCAATCAATCCTAGAGGAAACCAAACTAGAATATTCATTGAAAGGACTGTTGCTAAAGCAGAAGCTCCAATACTTTGGCTACCCATCTCCTACTCAACGGACATGAATTTGTGCAAATTCCAGGAGATAGTGAAGGACAGGCAAGTCTGGTGTGCTGCTGTCCATGGGGTCACAAAGAATCAAAAATGACTGAGTGACTGAACAAAAACAGCATAGTATCTATTACATGACTGTACTTAAATTTATGTATTCTTCCTATTTTTGAGAAATGTCTAGAGTGCTTCTTGATGTGGCTATTACAAAATATATTCTTGTTCCTGTCTCTATGTGAATATATCCATGCATTTCTGTTTGTTAGAATTTTTGATAGAATTGCTGATTTACAGAATACATATATATTCTGCTTAAACTGATACTGTCAAAGAATTTCACAAACTGATTATATGAATTACATTCCCATTAGAACTATATAAGTAGTTTTGTTCCATGGTCTCACCAATATTAATATTACAAGGTGTTTTTAAAAATTTTTGTATACTAGGTTTGTGTGTAGGTACAAATATTTTACAGTTCTTTTCCCTAATTACCATTGAATTTGAGGATATGTGACATGTTACTTGTCAAAGAATTGATACTTTTAAGCTGTGGTGTTGGAAGACTCTTGAGAGCCCCTTGGACTGAAAGGAAATCCAACCAGTCCATCATAATGGAAATCATTCATTCATATTCAATGGAAATATTCATTGGAAGGCCTGATGCTGAAACTCCAGTACTTTAGCCATCTGATGCGAAGAACTGACTCATTTGAAAAGACCTTGATACTGGGAAAGATTGAAGGCAGGAGGAGAAGGGGACGACAGAGGATGAGATGGTTGGATGGCATCACCAACTCAATGGACATGAGTTTGAGTAAACTCTGGGAGTTGGTGATGGACAGAGAAGCCTGGCATCCATGGGGTCACAAAGAGTCAGACACAACTGAGCAACTTAACTGGAATGAACTGACATGTTACTTGGTTTCCTGAATATATCTTTGTTGAGAACCTGTTCATTATTTGCTTTTTTTTTTTTCATTCTCTTGCATGAATTAATTGGGAAATATTCTGACATTCTGTAATGAAATAGACTTAAATCACATTAATATTTCCAGCTCTGCCACTTAATGCCTGTAATCTGTGGCAGTCATTTAATGGCTCTTTGTTTCAGGTTCTCCCAAGTACAAATCTGAGACAATAACATCACATGTCTCAGTTGTTCCAATGGCCATTGACATAACATCTGTAAATATCTGGGGGAAAAGATCTGTAAAATTTGTGCTGATTATTGTTTGGCATATAAGCAACACTATGCATGGATTGTTTATTAATCTACCTTTTAAAGTTTTTGCAAACTATACTCTATATTTGGTCTTTCACAAGTATCGCTTGTTATTCTAACACCCACACTAAGCTTAATAAACTCTGAAGTCATCCAATGTTTTTTCCTGTTTTAAAAATGCAGAAAAAAAACCTTTTTGCTACCATCTCTTCCTCTCTCTTTATAATTTATTATTTTCAGTAAGTTAGTTCTGTCTTTGGAACTACCCAAATTTATATTGTTGTTCCATATGGTCTGTATTTATCCATATTTAATCATAAGTTTGTTCTAATTTATGGATTTTGATTTCCTTGTGTCAAATGTTAATTTTTCAGTCATATCTGACTCTTTGTGACCCTATGGACTATAGCTTGCCAGGCTCTTCTGTCTATGGAATTCTCCAGGCAAGGATACTGGAGTGGGTTGCCATTTCCTTCTCCAGGGGATCTTTACAACCCAGGGATTGAACGTGGGTCTCTTGCATTTGAAGCAGATTCTTTGCCTTCTGAGCCACCAGGGAAGCCCTTGTTTACCCTGTATTCAGTCCTAATTGAAAAATTTCTTCACAAGTTCTAGTTGTCCATTTTGATCTTAATAGTCCCATGGCTTAAATGTTAACCTTTATTTATTTCAAACATTAAATGCATTTTAATAACTTTAAAATATTAAACATTTTTTACTTTTAAAATATTTTAATATTGTATTTAGTATTTTTATTTAAATATTAAATATTTAAATCCAATATCTGAAGTTGAGTATCCTTCTTTTTTTTTCTTCTTCTATTTTTCTGTAAATTTACATGAACAAGGACTTTATCTATGGAAGTTCTTTCTTGTTTGAGTGGTTGATAATTCATTTATCTGGCCAATATTTATGTTTTTTCAGTCCCACAAGTCTTATTCTAAACTAGGAACACCTTAAATTCATTTCAAATGAATTTGACAGTTCGTGGAAGCACTGTAAATCTAAACCCAAAATGAATAAATGAATTGACTTTTTTTTTAAAGGTTATTTTTAGTTTGTCCATTAGTCAAAGCCTAAGTAAATAACTTTGATTTTGTTGTTGCTGTTGTTATTGTTGACTCTATATCTCTGTAGAGGTTATAGACTTACAACAATCTTAATTTCATGAGAGATGTCTATTCTAGATCCTTGCTTTGTGTGAGCCTTATAACCAGCCTCTCATATTCCATCAGATGATTATAATTAAAGTCTAGGTTACCTTAAGGTGAACTGTTGGCCTCAACATATATAAAACACAAGTCTACACGACTGGAAGTGGTGGTGCTGAATTTGACTATCTCTCATCACTATGAGATTTGAATTGCAGTATCTTTGCCTCTAAACAGGTAAAATGATTTCAGTCCCATGGGGTTTCCATTGAAAATGAATAGTTTTTACTCTTAATATTCTGTGAAATAAAGTGAGATAAGGTAAAGGACTGTGTGTTTTGCAAAATGTTATTCAAATGTGAAGTATTATTATATGATATAATATATAATAAATTATGTTATTATATTATTATAACTGTGTTTTCTGCAATATGGGTTGATATAATAGTTTTAGACATGTGTATTATCAAGAGAGCTGAGCACCAAATAACTGATGCTTTTGAACTGTGGTGTTGGAGAAGACTCTTGAGAGTCCCTTAGACTGCAAGGAGATCCAACCAGTCCATCCTAAAGGAAATCAGTCCTGAAAAGTCATTGGAAGGACTGATGCTGAAGCTGAAACTCCAATACTTTGGCCACCTGATGCAAAGAACTGATTCATTTGAAAAGACCCTGATGCTGGGAAAAATTGAAGATGGGAGTAGAAGAGGCAACAGAGGATGGGATGGTTGGAGATCATTACCAACTTGATGGACATGAGTTTGAGTAAGCTCTGCAAGTTGGTGATGGACAGGGAAGCCTGGTGTGCTGCAGTCCATGGGGTCCCAAAGAGTCAGACATGACTGAGAGACTGAACTGAACTGATTGTCAAGTCATGTTTTATCTCTTTTTGTGTGTGTGTGTTAGTTGCTCAGCCATGTCCGACTTCTTTGCGATCCCATGGACTGTAGCTCACCAGGGTCCTCTGTCCGTGAAATTCTCCAGGCAAAAGGAGCAGGTGCCCGGACTGTCCGCCATCAATAAGAAATGAACCGGTAGACATTTACGGAGTTTACTGTGTGCCGCGAGTGTATTCTTCGGTTCTCTCTCTCTCTTTTTTTTAAAAATTTTGTTTTATTTTTAAACTTTGCAATATTGTGTTGGTTTTGCCAAATATCGAAATGAAGCCGCCACCGGTGTGCCTGTGTTCCCCACCCTGGGCCCTCCTCCCACCTCCCTCCCCATGCCCTCCCTCTGGGTCGTCCCAGTGCACCAGCCCCAGGCATCCAGGCATCGAACTTGGACTGGCAACTCATTTCATATATGATAAAAAGCTATCCAAATACTTTTTCTCTGTGACTTTTTGCTTCATTTTTATTAAGGTGAAAAATAAATCAGAAAAAAAAAAAAAAAATATTGGAGTGTATTGCCATTTCCTTATCCAGAGTTCCTGTAGGAGAAATTAGAACTGGACGCCTGAAATCCAAGGGAGCTATGCATATCTACGTATATTTATTTACATAAACTTTTAGGTAACACACAATCAATTAATCTTGTTCCCCTCCCCCTTTCAAAGAAAAAAAAAAAAAGTCCTAAGGAGGGGAAAAAAAAAAAGGCCAGAGATAAATCACGGGAGAAAATTGTGATTTGCTGAGGACCATGTCTTTTGTGCTTCAGGCTAAAGAGAGTGTTAATGGAAGCAAGGTATAGAACTGAGCTGATGGGTAAGTGTAAATGAGTGAAACATACTGTTGACTGAATGAGATCGTGGAAACTCAGAAAAGGTCACAGCAAGATAAACTGCCATGGCTTGTTGATTATTTTGAATTGAATTTACTTGAGAAACACCTATCGAAAAATAATTAAAAATGCGTTCTAGCCCTAAACTTTCCCTCAAAGGTGGAAAATAAATCTCACCTGTGAGGGCAGCCTCCAAATACCAGAAAGATATAAATCATCCTTATCACCAGAGTTTGAGAATTCAAGTTAAAAAAAACTGTAAACCAACTGTGACTTTCATTAGATCACAAACCCAAGCATGAGTCCCTTTGTTTTGTAAAATCTTCACAAATAATTGTCTTTGTCTGGAACTGATAAATAATTTGCTTTTATCACTTTATATGTCTCTTTCTATGAGACCTCTGCACACATGATTTTTTTTTTAAATAAACTTAATCATAGACCAGTCAAAAGAACTCAAGCAAGGTAAAGAGGGCATTTTCCCCTTTTTGAAAGTTCAAGTGTTCATTTCCAGTGGTAAGGAAGGCATGCTTATTTAGTAAAGTTGAGCAGAAATAATTTTTGAAAGTTATCACCTACATTTTATAGTAAATTACCCCATTAAGAGACAGTCTAAAACAATGACCAATTCCTTCCAAAAAGAAAATACTATTCTAGCATTAATATTTTTATTCTCCAAGATATAAATGAGCTTTTTCACTGAATTTGATTCCTCAGTGTATAAGTTCTTACTTTTAGGTCTGGGCAAGCAAAGCTTTCTTGGAGAAATCAAAATTCCTGTCTATTGACATGGATACTCAAATATATTTTAGCAAGATTTTCTCCATGGAAATTTCCCCCATCTCTTCAAGTGGATATATATTTGGACAAATTATGGAACTAAGCAATAGGAGGAAGTCATTGTCTATAGAAGATAAAAAAGTCTTAAGAACATTAGCATTGAATTCATGTATTAATAGAAAGCAGTTTTTCTGCTGAACAATTCTTTAATCAAAGCTTCTTTCACATCCTTGTTCCTCAGACTGTATATCATGGGGTTCAACATGAGGATCACTGTGGTGTAAAACACAGCCACCATTTTCCCCTACTGCATGGACTTTTCTGAAGGGGGTCTAAGATACATGAAAAAAAGAGCTGTGTAGGAGACAGTGACAGCTGTCAGATGGGAGCCACAGGTAGAGAAAACTTTGCACCTGCCTTCTGTGGAATGAATCCTCAATGTGGCAGGAGAAATGTAGATGTAAGAAATGGGGATGATGAAGAGAGAACAAGTGAAGTTAAAACCAGCCACTACAAACATGGACAACTGTTTATTATAGGTGTCAGAACACGCCAGCTTAATCAGCGGTGGGTCAGCACACTAGAAGTGATTAATTTCATTGTGACCAGAGGAAGCTAGGTTGTAGGTTCACATAGTTTCCATTAGCCAGTGAGCACTCCATATACATAAGGCACTGTGATGAGGGACGTGCACACACTTAGACATTCTGCTGCTATAAAGCAGGGGGTTGCAAATGGCCATGTACCAATCAAAGGCCATGACAGCCAGGATGTGGATCCCTACATGGACCAAGGCAATAACACTGAACCGTGCAAGCTGTATAAGCAATCTCTCTGATAAGAAAATTCTCAACATCATTGGAGTCGCAATGGTAGAGAAACACAGATCCACAAAGGATAAGTGGCTCAGGAAAAAGTACATGGTGGTGTGGAGGCAGGCATTGACCCTGATGAGGACAATCTTGTCAAGATTTCCTGTCACTATGACCATAAAAATGGTGAAAAACAGCATAAATTAGAGAATCTGCAATTCCTGAGTACTAGTTAGTCGAAGAAGAATGAACCCAGTCACTGAGGTGAAGTTTCTTCTCATAATTTCCTCCATGATATATTGACTTTTACATTTATATTGGATTACAATAAAGTGGAAAAATTGAAATTGAGTTCAGTTCAGTCACTCAGTCATGTCCGACTCTTTGTGACCCCATGAATTGCAGCACACTAGGCCTCCCTGTTCATCACTAACTCCTGGAGTTTACTCATACTCATGTCCATCACGTCGGTGATGCTATCCAGCCATCTCATCCTCTGTCGTCCCCTTCTCCTCCTGTCCCCAATCCCTCCCAGCATCTGAGTCTTTTCCAATGAGTCAACTCTCCGCATGAGGTGGAAAAAGTACTGGAGTTTCAGCTTTAGCATCATTCTTTCCAATGAACACCGAGAACTGATCTCTTAGAATGGACTGGTTGGATCTCCTTTCAGGCCAAGGGACTCCCAAGAGTCTTCTTCAACACCACAGTTCAAAAGTATCAATTCTTTGGTGCTCAGCTTTCTTCACAGTCCAACTCTCACATACATACATGACCATTGGAAAAACCATATTACTATGTCACTAATGACTTTCTCAACAATTTTTTTTTTCATTTTCTTTCTTTTTTATTACACTGTTTCAACTCTTGTTCATTCTCAGTAAGCACAATCTCAGTCTGGCACTGAAATCTGGTAGGATTCAAAGCATCTCTTTCATTTTTGACATGGTCCTCCTTTTTATTATTATTATTATTTCTCTATTTTTCATTTCCCTTCTAATTGTGCTTCTCTCAATTTTTTCTTTATCCTCTTTCTCCTTTTCTTTCTCTGCTCTGGTCTTTTGTTTGAAAAATATGCTTTATGGGCATCAGTTGAGTTCAGTTGAGTCGCTCAGTCGTGTCCGACTCTTTGAGACCTCAAGAATCACAGCATGCCAGGCCTCCCTGTCCTGGAGTTTACCCAAACTCATGTCCCCCAAGTCGGAGATGCCATCCAGCCATCTCATCCTCTGGCATTCCCTTCTCCTCTTGCCCCCAATCCCTCTCAGCATCAGAGTCTTTTCCAATGAGTCAACTCTTCGCATGAAGTGGCCAAAGTACTGGAGTTTCAGCTTTAGCATCAGTCCTTCCAATGAAAACCCAGGACTGATCTCCTTAAGGATGGGACTGATTGGATCTCTTTGTAGTCCAAGGGACTCTCAAGGGTCTTCTCCAACACCACAGTTCAAAAGCATCAATTCTTTGGTGCTCAGCTTTCTTCACGGTCCAACTCTCACATCCGTACATGACCACAGGAAAAACCATAGCCTTGACTATATAGATCTTTGTTGGCATAACCATCCTCAAATATTACAGTCAGGTTTGTTTATCTTTATATCTAATTATATATACAGGTGAGAAAGAGTTTATAAAGAGAAAAGAGTATGATATCAAAGACCAGTATTTTCTAAAAGACCTAATTCTTTTTGGATAATTTTCACATAATCAATTCCTTACTGGAGAATACAAAATAATTAAGTTGGGCAGTTTTCTGCTTTCCAACTTTTTCAGACTCAATATAATAAGAACTTTCTAGCTGAATAGCTGGAATTTTCCTTCACTTTATTAAATATATATATATATATATATATATATATATATATATATATATATGTAATTATATCCTGACAGTTGGCCAGCTTTTAAGTTCTCCAGCCATTAGCATACCGTTAGGACATTTTATGGAGAATTTCTCACTGCATGGAGTTGGCAGTGATGAAAATTCTCTCTTCCTGGTCTCACTTTTGGTTTCACTGTGAAATCTGAGGGCCAAAATTCTTGGTTCAAAGAGCAATATGCAGAAATCAAATGCTTGCCCATGGATATTGTACATGAGTCAGTTAGTGACTTAAGATGGTCACTTGAATGAAATTATTTTTGCATTAAATTGATTTCAGTGTGACTTAAAGGCCAGACTGAACCTGCAAAGGAAGACTGACTCTATGAAGTCTGAGCTGACCGGTCTCCAGACTCCTTGGGTTTTTCTTTATGCCTGGTATTCTGTCTACACATTGATCCGCAAAGCCATATGTTTTCAAAACAGTTTATTTTTTGCTTGAGAAAGCTAGAGTTGACTTCTGTTTTGGCAAGAAATAAAAGAAAAAAAAACTCATACTAATAACTAAAATATTAGTGTTTGCTTTTCTATGTAGACTTAATGTATATTCACTAAAAGCCTGCACTTTTCTGCTCATTGACATTTTTTTTTCCATCTAGTTATTTATAAATCATAAGCCTAATGTTGGTATCATACATGATAGAACAAATAAGTAGGCTTCGGAAGGTTTTAAATACATGTAGAATAAAGAAATCTACCTGCCTATGGGGGGAAAGCTGTCTTCAGAAAGACTATCAATGGCTTTTCTGAGGAATGATGAAGGCAGATTTTATACCATTTGTAGGTTGATACCGTTTTCCTAAGAGATCACACAAATAAGTGAGGGTGAAATAATTACTTTTTAAGATAATTATTTTTCTTTTTTTAATTTTTATTTTATTTTATTTTTAACTTTACAATATTGTATTAGTTTTGCCATATATCAACATGAATCTGCCACAAGTATACACGTGTTCCCCATCCTGAACCCGCCTCCCTCCTCCTTCCCCGTACCATCCCTCTGGGTCATCCCAGTGCACCAGCCCTAAGCATCCAGTATTGTGCATCAAACCTGGACTGGCAACTCATTTCATATATGATATTATACATGTTTCAATGCCATTCTCCCAAATCATCCCACCCTCTCCCTCTCCCACAGAGTCCAAAAGACTGTTCTATACACCACATTAACAAATTGAAAAGTAAAAACCATATGATTATCTCAATAGATGCAGAGAAAGCTTTTGGCAAAATTCAACATCCATTTATGATAAAACCTCTCCAGAAAACAGGAATGGAAGGAACATACCTTAACATAACAAAAGCTATATATGATCATTAATTTTCAATACATGAGTTCTCTGGAGAAATAACAACTGGGTACATGAAGATTTCCTATGGGACCCAAACTTCAGTCTCAATATTTTTTCTTCTTACATTGGGAAGTCCACAACATAGTATTGATATATGTCATGGATGCTCATACTACATTATATTTGCTACAATTTTAGCTTAATGCAATTTCTTCCACACCATTATCATAACTGTGTCACAATGTGTTACCACCTTACTTAGTCTTATGGGTTGAATTGTGTTCCTTTATACCTGACCTGCCTCTTGAGAAAAATATATGCATGTCAGGAAGAAAGAGTTAGAACTGGACATGGAACAACAGACTGGTTCCAAACAGTAAAAGGAGTATACATCAAGGCTGTATATCGTCACCCTGCTTATTTAACTTATATGCAGAGTGCATCATGAGAAACGCTGGGATGGAAGAAGCACAAGCTGCAAACAAGATTGCCAGGAGAAATATCAATAACCTCAGATATGCAGATGACACCACCCTTATGGCATAAAGTGAAGAGGAATTAAAAAGCCTCTTGATGAAAGTAAAAGAGGAGAGTGAACAAGTTGCCTTAAGGCTTAACATTCAGAAAACTAAGATCATGGCATGTGGTCCCATCACTTCATGGGAAATAGATAGAGAAACAGTGGAAACAGTGGCAGAGTTTAATTTTGGGCTCCAAAATCACTGCAGATGATGATTGCAGCCATGAAATTAAAAGACGCTTACTCCTTGGAAGGAAATTTATTACCAACCTAGATAGCATATTGAAAAGCAGAGACATTATTACTTTGCCAACAAAGGTCTGTCTAGTCAAGGCTATGGCTTTTCCAGTAGTCATGTATGGATGTGAGAGTTGGACTGTGAAGAAAGCTGAGCACTGAAGAATTGATGCTTTTGAACTGTGGTGTTGGAGAATACTCTTGAGAGTCCCTTAAACTGCAAGGACATACAACCAGTCCATTCTAAAGGAGATCAGCCCTGTGTGTTCATTGAAAGCACTGATGTTGAAGCTGAAACTCCAATACTTTGGCCACCTGATGTGAAGAGTTGACTCATTGGAAAAGACCCTCACGTGGGAGGGATTGGGGGCAGGAGGAGAAGGGGACATCAGAGGATGAGATGGCTGGATGGCATCACCGACTCGATGGACATGAGTTTAAGTAAACCCCCGGAGTTGGTGATGCACATGAGCCCTGGTGTACTGCACTTCATAGAATTGCAAAGAGTCGGACACAATTGAGCTACTGTACTGAACTGATCTGATAATCCATATATCAAAATCTCTACTGTCAGTACTTCAGAATATGACTGAATTTGGAGATAGTGCCTTTAAAGAGGAAATTAAAGTGTCATAACTTCATATGAGTAGGTCCCAACACAAGATTACTGCTGTCTTTATTATTAAAAAAAAAAAAAAAAAAAAGGATATTAGTACATAGAAACTCACAGAGGATAGATAGAGCACCTCCAGACACAGGGAAATGACAGTCATCTGCAAGCCAGACAGAGGCTTCAGAATGAAACCAACCCTACTGATATTTTGATCTTGAATTTATAGCCTCCAAACTAGGAGAAAATTCATCTCTCTGGTTTAAGCCTCCCAGTGTATGGTACTGAATTATGACAGCCCTAGCAAATTGATATGCTCCGTCTTTTACAAACAGAATTTTTTGATAATGGAATGAAGCTTTCCTTCTTTGAAGACTAGTATTATTTTTATATATGTTTAATAATATTTTGGCCACCTCATGCGAAGAGTTGACTCATTGGAAAAGACTCTGATGCTGGGAGGGATTGGGGGCAGGAGGAGAAGGGGACAAAAGAGGATGAGATGGCTGTATGGCATCACTGACTCGATGGATGTGAGTCTGAGTGAACTCTGGGTGTTGGTGATGGACAGGGAGGCCTGGCGTGCTGCAATTCATGGGGTCACAAAGAGTCGGACACCACTGAGCGACTGAAATGAACTGAACTGAACTGAATCTTTATAGTGAAGTTCAACACACACATGCAAAATGTACACAGCACAAACATGTACAGCCTAATGAATTGTTAACACAGTAATAAAACTTAAAGACCTTCTTCGAAGGCAAGAAGAAGATTAACATTACTTCAGACCACATCTCAACTCCTTTCTCAGTTACTATCCCTCAAATTAGCTGCATCTTCACTTTTAACAGGCTTCCCTGGTCGCTCAGATGGTGAAGAATCTGCCTGCAATGTGGGAGACCTGGGTTCAATCCCTGGGTCAGGAAGAACTCTTAGAGAAGGAACTGACAACCCACTCCAGCATTCTTGCCTGGAGAACCCCATGGACAGAGAAGCCTGGCAGACCATGGGGTGGCAAAGAGTTGGACACGACTGAGCAACTACATGATGTGATGATGATGATGATGTGATCATTTGTATCACTGTAGATCCCTTGTGTTGATTTCTGAATTTTACATAACTGGAATCAAACAGTATATATTCTTCCATGTATTGTCTTTTAGTGAACTCTAGATGTCTGGTTATTGTGTGGATTATTGTCTTAGTTTGCTTGGACTGTTATAATAAAAATACCATAAACAATACTTTTTTTTTTTTTTTTTTCTTTCCTGAGAGGTTAGTGGAACTCAGCTTTTGTTCAGTGATTTGGAAGACAAAGGTGATTCATAGCAATGCATCTTAGGATCTTGACAAGAGGGAACTGGTCAACATAACACTAAATCTGTAAATAAATGGAGAGCTAAAGTGACAACAAAGATAAAGAGAGGATAAATAAACTATTGGGCTTCTCTGGTGGCTCAGCAGTAAAAATTCTACCTGTACTGCAGGAGCTGAAAGACACTCAGGTTTGACCCCTGGGTTGGGAAGATACCATAGACGAAGGCACAGTAACCACTTCAGTATTCCTGCCTGGAGAATTCATGGACAGACGACCCCGGATTCCTATAGTCCATAGGGTGGCAAAGAGTTGAACACAGTTGAAGATACTTTGCTGCTGCTGCTGCTAAGTCACTTCAGTCCTGTCCAACTCTGTGCGACCCCATTGATGGCAGCTCACCAGGCTCCCCCATCCCTGGGATTCTCCAGGCAAGAACACTTGAGTGGGTTGCCATTTCCTTCTCCAATGCATGAAAGTGAATAGTGAAAGTGAAGTCACTCAGTCGTGTCTGACTCTTAGCGACCCCGTGGACTGCAGCCTACCAGGCTCCTCCGTCCATGGGATTTTCCAGGCAAAAGTACTGGAGTGGGGGGCCGCTGCCTTCTCCGGAAGATACTTTGCACACATGTAAATTACCAATTCATATATATATATATATGTATCTTGTGAAACCTATATGCAGGTCACGAAGCAACAGTTAGAACTGGACATGGAACAACAGACTGGTTCCAAATAGGAAAAGGAGTATACATCAAGGCTGTATATCATCACCCTGTTTATTTAACTTATATGCAGAATGCATCATGAGAAACCCTGGGCTGGAAGAAGCACAAGCTGGAATCAAGATTGCGGGAGAAATATCAATAACCTCAGATATGCAGATGACACCACCCTTATGGCATAAAGTGAAGAGGAACTAAAAAGCCTCTTGATGGAAGTAAAAGAGGAGAGTGAAAAAGTTGGCTTAAAGCTCAACATTCAGAAAACTAAGATCATGACATCTGGTCCCATCACTTCATGGGAAATAGATGGGGAAACAGTGGGAACAATGCCAGACTTTATTTTTTTTTGGGGGGGGGGTACAAAATCACTGTAGATGGTGATTGCAGCCATGAAATTAAAAGGCTTGGAAGTAAAGTTATGACCAACCTAGATACCATATTCAAAAGCAGAGACATTACTTTGCCAACAAAAGTCTGTCTACTCAAGGCTATGTTTTTTCCAGTAGTCATGTATGGATGTGAGAGTTGGACTGTGAAGAAAGCTGAGCACTGAAGAGTTGATGCTTTGGAACTGTGGTGTTGGAGAAGACTCTTCCGAGTCCCTTGGACTGCAAGGAGATCCAACTAGTCTATTCTAGAGATCAGTCCTGGGATTTCTTTGGAAGGATTGATGCTAAAGCTGAAATTCCAGTACTTTGGCCACCTCATGTGAAGAGTTGACTCATTGGAAAAGACTCTGTTGCTCAGAGGGATTTGGGGCAGAAGGAGAAGGGGACAACAGAGGATGAGATGGCCTGATGGCATCACCAACTCAATGGACGTGAGTTTGAGTGAACTCTGGGAGTTGGTGATGGACAGGGAGGCCTGGTGTGTTGCGATTCATGGGGTCACAAAGAGTGGGACACGACTGAGTGACTGAAATGAACTGAACTCTCTCTCTCTCTCTCTCTCTCTCTCTCTCTCTCTTTCTCTCTCTCTCTCTCTCTCTCTCTCTCTCTCTCTCTCTCTATATATATATATATATATATATATATATATATATATAAAGTATATCCCCAGATGAAAGCAAAGAACTACACATTCGAGGAATAAAAATAGTCTGAGAAGGGGACTATCATTTGCCAGATAAACAGTTAAACAATGGTGGCCACTCCTATAGTCACTCTCTACCTTGGCTAAAAGAATTCATTGTTCTTCACAGAATTCTTATCTCAGAAATGTAATAAATAATGGCAGTCATACACCCTTCTTGTCACTACTCAGGTTTGAAAGTATTTAAGGTTCTTATCTATAACAAATTTCAGTTCAGTTCAGTCATCAGTCGTGTCTGACTCTGTGTAACATCATGGACTGCAGCATAGCAGGCCTCCGTGTCCATCACCAAACCTTGGAGTTTACCCAAATCCATGTCCTTTAAGTCAGTGATGCCATCCAACCATCTCATCCTCTGTTTGCCCCTTCTCCTCCCGCCTTCAATCTTTCCCAGCATCAGGGTCTTTTCAAATGAGTCAGTTCTTTGCATCAGGTGGCCAAAGTATTGGAGTTTCAGATCAACACCAGTCCTTTCAATGAACACCCAGGACTGATTTAGGATGCACTGGTTGTATGTCCTTGTAGTCCAAGGGATTCTGAAGGGTCTTCTCCAACACCACAGTTCAAAAGCATCAATTCTTTGGCACTCAGCTTTCTTTATAGTCCAACTCTCACATCCATGCATGACTACTGGTAAAACAAAACAAAACAAAACAAAAAAAACATAGCCTTGACTAGATTGACCTTTATTGGCAAAGTAATGTCTCTGCTTTTTAATGTGCTGTCTAGGTTGGTCATGACTCCTTCCAAGGAGTAACAAATTTAATCCTACATATATTAGCAACACATTCCCATTCCACCTCATGTGCTTCAGTTTTCTATCCATTATCAATGCCCCAGGCATGATCAAGCTATTCTCCTTCCATCAATTGCCTCTTATTGCCTCTTTCTTTATTTTTTTTTATTTTTTTTTAATTTTAATTTTATTTTATTTTTAAACTTTACATAATTGTATTAGTTTTGCCAAATATCAAAATGAATCCATCACAGGTATACATGTGCTCCCCATCCTGAACCCTCCTCCCTCCTCCCTCCCCATACCATCCCTCTGGGTCGTCCCAGTGCACTAGCCCCAAGCATCCAGTATCGTGCATTGAACCTGGACTGGCATCTTATTGCCTCTTTCTTTAGAAAATGCCTTTCAACCATCTGCTCTTTGAAATTCTACTCAGTTTCCAAGGCCTAGCTCTTTCCTAAAAGTCTTAGTCAGAATTAATTTTTCTCTCTCTTCACAAAACAATTTTTTTGAAAATCATTAACTGTTTCCCTTATCCTAGAAATTCTTATGGCAAAAAAAAAAATAAAATAAAATTTTCATAAATAAACATGGCAGTGTGTGCATATTTAATCATTTTAAAACCTACAATTTCTACCTTTTGACAAACCTTAATAACTTTGTGGTGAGTAAGTTAACACATGACCATGAATATATTTTTATCAGATATTTTATCAGATAATTTCTAAAAATATCTCTGTCAGTTGAGTTGTGAAATAAGAGGAAACTTTCCCTCAATATAGTTTTGCTTAGGTAAACAAGCATCCATTAAGGTCATCAAATACAGGAAGTTTTCTAGAAAAATCCATTTTTTATAAGATTTCTTAACCCAAGGTCATCAAAATAAACACTAATTTTAACTATGATGCAATTTCCAAATCAATGACTATTTTTACATGAATTCTGATTTTTGAAGCTCAATAATAAGTATCGTATTTCTTTAAAACTCAGGAAAATTTATTCAACAATTAAATTTCCATTGAATATCTATTTGTAGAATGTGAGATAGATGAGCTTTAAAGTAAGGAATCGAGGCTTCAGAGCCAAGGGTTTTAAATAAGTCACTGATATAAATAGTACTCTTGAATCTGGATTGAATATTCTTAATAATTTTATAATATTTTATTATTCAAATAAAACAAAAAAAATCATATTTACAATACCCCATAGTAAAAAGATAATCAAATATGAGCCATTCAAACTTTTCAGGTAGTGATTCTTCATGCTTATGAATAAAGAAAAATATGCAGCAATTCAACTTTGGTATTCTTTATATTCTTTCTAATTATTTGGCAGTTCAAATGAAGAATCACAAACATGTAGGAGAGACAATACTTCAATTTTACTATTCATTCTTCCCAGGAAGTATCATATTCATGAGGATTAAAACACGGGGATATTTTTCTGGTTTTCAAATATTAAAAAGATGGAAACTTCATTTGCAAAAATGTAAAATTTTGAGATTATCATATATTCTTATTCATATTTTTGAGTTGTAATATGATCTATGATAAATAACAATTTCATTTAATCTTAGTAGTTACAAAGTGGCAAGACACCATAATGCTGTTCCATATCATTAGCTCTGCAGAAAACAACTGTGATGCTGTATACAAATCTATGCAAAATCACATATATAGGCAATGGTAGCCACTTAAGTGTACGTTTTGGACTTAACTAATGAAAAATATATGAAACTACATGAAAAGTAGGTAATTATATGGATGTAATGGTCACAGAGAGCAGCAGGAACAAAACCTTGAGTTATCAAAAATGGAATCATATTATACTCTTCAAATAAGTTGGACAAGGAAATGACCTTTTTAAACAAAATGTTAACCAGAAAGTGTGAGATTGGCAGATTGGAAAAATGGCAGGATGAGGGTGTTAATCTCAAAGTTAGGTCTAAGTTTTCAACAAGAAAGAGAATACAGGGAAATAGAAATAAGATGAAGAAGCAAAGTTACAAAATTGAACAACTGGTCAATTTCAGGAGGCTAAAATCCTTCTTTCTTGTATGATTTATACTGAACATTTCCAGATGAATTCTTCTGTTTAAGAAAATAAAAACAGATTTATTACACATTAATAAATTACATGCATTTATGACACTATCAGTATGTTAACATGATGTCTAATTCTTTTCACATTATAAGACTTAAATTGTAATTTCCACTTTGTAAGAGTTCTCTATACTTCTATCTATCTATCTTCTGTTTATCACATACCTATGTTTTAGGAAACACTGACTATGTACCAGGCTAAGTAATGGAGAAATAATTGCTTTCAAACATTATATCTGGCCTTAAGGCAGTTACTTAAAAAAGGGTTTCTGGGTGGCTCAGACTGTAAGGAGTCTGCCTGCAAAGCAGGAGACCCGGGTTTGATCCCTGGGTTGGGAAGATCCCTTGGGGAAGGAAATGGCAACCCACTCCAGTATTCTTGCCTGGAAAATCCCATGGGCAGAGGAGCCTGTCAGGCTACAGTCCATGGGGTCTCAAAGAGTCGGACACAACTAAGGGACTTCACTTTTCACTTTTTTTTTAAAGAGTTTATAGTGTCACAGGAAACATAGGTTTTACTTAAATAACCAAAATTATAAAGGTATTATATCTAAACAGTAGTAAATGTAATAATGGAAAAATAAAGAAAGTTATGAGGAGAAGGAGTTTCAAACAAATGAGCAATTTTCTATTTAATAATAAAAAATGAGTTAATTTTGCTGAGTGAGTGAAAATTTTGTAACAAACACTGTTCTACATATTTTAGGTATTAATCCATTTCCTCTACACAGCTTCTCTATGAGAAAGCACTGTATATTAATCTCGCAGACGAGAAAACTGGGGCATGGAGCATTTGAGTAACCTGCTCGGTGAATCTGACTCCAGAATTCATGCTCTTAACCCGTAATTTAGTTGACAAATAATGGAGTCAGGATCTGATTATAAATCTTACTTTATTAAACATGTTGAATTTGTTAAAGATAATAAAATATAATGTCTTCTCATAGTAGATTATATGATTCAGTGTAGAGCAACTGTTAAATACCTGATCAATAGCATTATTGGAAGACTGAAAATGATCAGATCAGATAAGTCGCTCAGTAGTGTCCGACTTTTTTCAACCCCGTGAATCGCAGCATGCCAGGCCTCCCTGTCCATCACCAACTCCTGGAGTTCACCCAGACTCACATCCATCGAGTCAGTGATGCCATCCAGCCATCTCATCCTCTTTCATCCCCTTCTCCTCCTGCCCCAATCCCTCCCAGTATCAGAGTCTTTTCCAATGAGTCAACTCTTCGCATAAGGTGGCCAAAGTACTGGAGTTTCAGCTTTAGCATCATTCCTTCCAAAGAAATCCCAGGGCTCTTCTCCTTCAGAATGGACTGGTTGGATCTCCTTGCAGACCAAGGGACTCTCAAGAGTCTTCTCCAACACCACAGTTCAAAAGCACCAATTCTTCAGTGCTCAGCCTTCTTCACAGTCCAACTCTCACATCCATATATGACCACAGGTAAAACCATAGCCTTGACTAGACGAACCTTTGTTGGCAAAGTAATGTCTCTGCTTTTGAATATGCTATCTCGGTTGGTCATAACTTTCCTTCCAAGGAGTAAGCATCTTTTAATTTCATGGCTGCAGTCACCATCTGCAGTGATTTTGGCGCCCAGAAAAATAAAGTCTGACACTGTTTCCCCATCTATTTCCCATGAAGTGGTGGGACCAGATGCCATGATCTTCGTTTTCTGAATATTGAGCTTTAAGCCAACTTTTTCACTCTCCACTTTCACTTTCATCAAGAGGCTTTTGAGTTCCTCTTCACTTTCTGCCGTAAGGGTGGTGTCATCTGCATATCTGAGCTTATTGGTATTTCTCCCGGCAATCTTGATTCCAGCTTGTGTTTCTTCCAATCCAGTGTCTCTCATGATGTATTCTGCATAGAAGTTAAATAAACAGGGTGACAATATACAGCCTTGACGAACTCCTTTTCCTATTTGGAACCAGTCTGTCATTCCATGTCCAGTTCTAACTGTTTCTTCCTGACCTGCACACAAATTTCTCAAGAGGCAGATCAGGGGGTCTGGTATTCCCATCTCTTTCAGAATTTTCCACAGTTTATTGTGATCCACACAGTCAAAGGCTTTGGCATAGTCAATAAAGCAGATAGATGTTTTTCTGGAACTCTCTTGCTTTTTCTATGATCCAGCGGATGTTGGCAATTTGATCTCTGGTTCCTCTGCCTTTTCTAAAACCAGCCTGAACATCAGGAAGTTCACGGTTCACATATTGCTGAAGCCTGGCTTGGAGAATTTTGAGCATTACTAGCGTGTGAGATGAGTGCAATTGTGTGGTAGTTTGAGCATTCTTTGGCATTGCCTTCCTTTGGGATTGGAATGAAAACAGACCTTTTCCAGTTCTGTGGCCACTGCTGAGTTTTCCAAATTTGCTGGCATATTGAGTGCAGCACTTTCACAGCATCATCTTACAGGATTTGGAATAGTCCAACTGGAATTCCATCACCTCCACTAGCTTTGTTCATAGTGATGCTTTCTAAGGCCCACTTGACTTCACATTCCAGGATGTCTGGCTTTAGGTCAGTGATCATGCCATTGTGAATATCTGGGTCGTGAAGGTCTTTTTTGTACAGTTCTTCTGTGTATTCTTGCCATCTCTTCTTAATATCTTCTGCTTCTGTTAGGTCCATACCACTTCTGTCCTTTATCGAGCTCATCTTTGCATGAATGTTCCTTTGGTATCTCTGATTTCCTTGAAGAGATCCCTAGTCTTTCCCATTCTGTTGTTTTCCTCTATTTCTTGGATTGATCGTTGATGAAGGCTTTCTTATCTCTTCTTGCTATTCTTTGGAACTCTGCATTCAGATGCTTATATCTTTCCTTTTCTCCTTTGCTTTTCACTTCTCTTCTTTTCACAGCTATTTGTAAGGCCTCCCCAGACAGCCATTTTGCTTTTTTGCATTTCTTTTCTATGGGAATGGTCTTGATCCCTGTCTCCTGTACAATGTCATGAACCTCAGTTCATATGAACCTCAGTTCAACCTCAGATGAACCATAGTTCATCAGGCACTCTGCCTATCAGATCTAGGCCCTTAAATCTATTTCTCACTTCCACTGTATAATCATAAGGGATTCGATTTAGGTCATACCTGAATGGTCTAGTGGTTTTCCCTACTTTCTTCAATTTAAGTCTGAATTTGGCAATAAGGAGTTCATGGTCTGAGCCACAGTCAGCTCCTGGTCTTGTTTTTGCTGAATGTATAGAGTTTCTCCATCTTTGGCTGCAGGTCCATGAATCAAGGCAAATTGGAAGTGGTCAAACAAGAGATGGCAAGAGTGAATGTCGACATTCTAGGAATCAGCGAACTGAAATGGATTGGAATGGGTGAATTTAACTCAGATGACCATTATATCTACTACTGCAGGCAGGAATCCCTCAGAAGAAATGGACTGGCCATCATGGTCAACAAAAGATTCTGAAATGCAGTACTTGGATGCAATCTCAAAAACGACAGAATGATCTCTGTTCGTTTACAAGGCAAACCATTCAATATCAGAGTAATCCAAGTCTATGTCCCAACCAGTAACGCTGAAGAAGCTGAAGTTGAACGTTTCTATGAAGACCTACAAGACCTTTTAGAATTAACAAAAAAGATGTCCTTTTCATTATAGGGGACTGGAATGCAAAAGTAGGAAGTCAAGAAACACCTGGAGTAACAGGCAAATTTGGCCTTGGAATATGGAATGAAGCAGGGCAAAGACTAATAGAGGTTTGCCAAGAAAATGCACTGGTCATAACAAACACCTCTTCCAACAACGCAAGAGAAGACTCTATACATGGACATCACCAGATGGTCAACACTGAAATAAGATTGATTATATTCTTATAGCCAAAGATGAAGAAGCTCTATACAGTCAGCAAAAACAAGACCAGGAGCTGACTGTAGCTCAGACCATGAACTCCTTATTGCCAAATTCAGACTTAAACTGAAGAGAATAGGGAAAACCATTAGACCATTCAGGTATGACCTAAATCAAATCCCTTATGCTTATACAATGGAAGTGAGAAATAGATTTAAGGGCCTAGATCTGATAGATAGAGTGCCTGATGAACTATGGAATGAGGTTCATGATCAATAGCATTATTGGAAGACTGAAAATGATAGCTTTATTCATTGCGTGGTTTTTGTCTTCAACAAACTATAGTGAGAAAGGGATGGATTAGTACATAAAAACAAAAACAAAAAAACAATAAACTTGGAAGTCAAACATATTTGAAATAGTCTTCTAAGTTATGTGATTTTTTTTGGTAGTTTATTATTATTATTATTTTTATTTTTTAACTTTACAATATTGTATTAGTTTGCCATATATCAGAATGAATCCACCACAGGTAAACATGTGTTCCCCATCCGGAACCCTCTGCCCTCCTCCCTCCCCATACCAACCCTCCGGGTCGTCGACAGCGAAAAGACACTGATGTATATAACAGTCTTTTGGACTCTGTGGGAGAGGGAGAGAGTGGGAAGATTTGGGAGAATGGCATCGAAACATGTATAATATCATATATGAAAAGACTCACCAGTCTAAGTTATGTGATTTTATGTGAGTAATCTGTGGTCTCTATATGCTCATTTCTGAAATAGGAGCTATAATACTGAAATAATAGTATTAGTGAAGACATTAAGTGAAACAACAGATATTAAGTTGGCCAGAAAGATTCATTCAGGTTTTCTTCAACATCTGATGGAAGAACTCGAATGAACATTTTGGCCAAGCCAGTATTAAAACAGTGCCTGATCTTTGAATAGTATTATTATTTATTTCTCTCTTCTCCATGTATACATGTGTGAGTGGGAAAGTCTAAATATTCTTCAAATATCCACTGCTGCTACTGCTGCTGCTAAGTCACTTCAGTCATGTCCAACTCTGTGCGACCCCATAGACAGCAGCCCACCAGGCTCCCCCATACCGGGGATTCTCCAGACAAGAACACTGAAGTGGGTTGCCATTTCATTCTCCAATGCATGAAAGTGAAAAGTTAAAGTGAAGTCGCTCAGTTGTGTCTGACCGTCAGTGACCCCATGGACTGCAGCCTTCCAGGCTCCTCCATCCATGGGATTTTCCAGGCAAGAGTACTGGAGTGGGATGCCATTGCCTTCTCCATCAAATATCACTACTCCAAAGAAAATATGCGTGAATAAAAATATTAGACTTATAGCATTAGTTTTCCCTGGAATATGCAACTATTTGTTTAAATACACCAGGACTGGTTTTCATTAAAGAAAACTATTAGTTAGAGCCAATGATCTTTCTGATAGGTGGGAAGGAAAATGCAGCTATGTTACCATAGTTACTTATTCTTCTGAAGTGCATCAGATATGGAGATAATACCAGAAACGGCAGAAAGTGCAAGAGTCTCTTGATGAGGGTGAAAGAGAAGAGTGAAAAAGCTGGCTTGATTTGAGAGAATAACACTGAAACATGTATATTACCATGTATGAAATAGATCGCCAGTCCAGGTTAGATGCATGAGGCAGGGTGCTCAAGGCTGATGCATTGGGATGACCCTGAGGGATGGGATGGGAAGGGAGGTGGGAGTGGGGCTCAGGACAGGGAACACATGTACACCCATGGCTGATTCATGTCAATGTATGGCAAAACCTACCACAAAATTGTAAATTAATTAGCCTCCAATTAAAAAAAAAAAGCTGGCTTGAAATTAAACATTCAAAGAATTAAGATCATGACATCCAGTATCATCACATTACAGCAAATAGAATTTGAAAATAAGTGACAGACTTTATATTTTGGGGGGCTCCAAAATCACTGTGGATGGTGACTGCATCCATGAAATTAAAAGACACTTGCTCCTTGGAAGGAAAGCTATGACCAATCTAGACAGCATATTAAAAAGTAAAGACATCACTTTGCTGATGGACGTCCATATAGTCAAAGCTATGGCTTTTCCAATAGTCATGTATGGATGTGAGAGTTGGATCATAGAGAAGGCTGCATGTTGAAGAATTGATAATTTTGAATTGTGGTACTGGAGGAGATTCTTGAGAGTTCCTTGGACATCAATGAAATCAAATCAGTCCATCCTAAAGGAAATCAGTCCTGAATATTCATTGGAAGGACAGATGCTGAAGCTAAAGCTCCAAAAATTTGTCCACTTGATGCAAAGAGCAGAGTCTTTGGAAAAGACCCTGATCCTGGGAAAGACTGAAGGCAGCAGCAGAAGGGGCTGACACAGGATAAGATAGTTGGATGGCATGAGTTTGAGCAAGCTCTGAGAGATGGTAAAGGACAGGGAAGCCTGGAGTGCTGCAGTCCATGGGGTAGCAGGAGAAGAAGAGGGTGGCAGAGGATGAGATAATTAGATAGTGTAACAACAATTCATGAAAGTAGTGGGTGAAATCTTCTTATTACTCAAACTTGTGTGCATGAGTGCATAACTATGAGCACCATATTGCTAGTGTCAGTTATAAATATCAGTGACAACGTGGGTCACCTGAATTTCTGAACATACTGTTGGCTTAAAAATAATGCTTCTTCAGAGTCACTTGGTCCTTTCAAAAACTTTCTTATATATGTAAAAATGGAGACACTTTATTCACTTTCAAAATGGGCATTTTTTAATGCTACAACCATTACTGAATCTTTATTTAGTGTCAAACCTGGCTATATTGTAAAGATAGAGACATAGACCCTTCAATCACAACATTTGAAATAATAAAAGTCCTAGTTGTATGCGGGGAGCCGGTGAGGCATTCCACTCATGACAAAGGTCATGAGGAAGGAGGCTCGGCATACGCAAAGGTGGGATCGAGCCTCAGGAGTCCCCCCGGATATTCTCGAGCATTTTCCCCCAAAAAACCAGAGTCTGCCTACTTTATTGCTTTGTGCTCTCACCTCTGACTTTACTGGGGGCTGTCCCCTACCACCATTTCTCTCTCTCTCTGTCAAAGAGTTAACTTACAGCTCCAATTAATAAAGTTCCTGGGCAATTAGGAGTGTTTAAATCCAAACCCCTCAGATGGCTCTCTAACTCGCCTGACAAGTTTACCCGGACTCCTGCAGCTATGCATACGATTGTTTACAGTCTCCTAGCCTCCAGAGGCATGGGAAGCTTAAGATATTCAAATAGCTTAGAGCCTCTCAGAGAGTTAAAAACTGTCAGAATAAACTAGTAAAGGATTTCATTGATGAGTCAATGTTTGTTGCCAAGTTTTCACATCCCCTGAATTGTATCCTTGAATATGTATTAATTAATAGTGGGTATGTAGAAAAAATAAGTAGTGGCCTTGGTGTTAGTAACTTTAGACCCTTAAGGTAATAAATTCTTTCCTTTGTTGTAAACCCATTACACATCCGCCCTATAGGAATGCAATTTTATCTTCGGAAGATGGTGCCAAACCTTAAAATAATTACTCTTAGAGAAAGTAAGTCTTTGTTGATAAGTCCTTGTCAAGAGTCATAAAATGTTAGTAGGCCTTCTGGCCAGAAGATGATGTAAATCACCTAAACCATTTGTATACGATAAATTTGCAGGAAAGAAACCTTGGTTTTTGATAAGAATCAAAGACTGCTGACTTTGCATCCCCTATTATCCTCTATGTGTAACTTAGGGTATAAAAGCCCCTGTTAAAAATAAAGCTACGGGCCTTGCTCACCAACGCTTGGTCTCCCCATGTCATTCTTTCTTTTAACTTCCAGCTGAGTCTCCATCTGGAGCGCGGAACCCACCACGCTTACTAATTATGCCTGGGCTTCTAAGACCCACTCGAGAAGGTGTCTAGGGTGAGGCACCTTCCGCTATTCGAGAGGGCGCCTGCGGCCTACGTAAGTGGTGCAAACTTCTTGTCTTGAAGTTTTATTGGTCTCCCGCGTAAACCAAGCTACTCAGCTTCTTTTCTCCACTGAATTTTCCTACTGAGCTATCCTCATTCTATTGTTCTCTTTATCTCTAATTAGCATATAAATAGTCGCCGACGCCGTCTCCCCTTCGAATACCCTGGATCAGCCGGGGCTGGTCCTCGGCAGGTGGCGCCCGATACAGGCGTTTCGAAGGTAAGTCCCCAACCCCATTCCCCCAGTGTTGAGTTTTCGGGACGGATAGGACCCCACTTAGGGTGCTGCAGACCCCCCTGTAGAATAGACAGGGAGAGAGGAGTGGGAAGTGTTGAAAGTGTTGAAGAGTTAGAGAGAAAAAAAAAAAAAAACGATTTCTAAAAAGGCTGACAAAAAAGGCCTAATCTTTTGATAGCTAAAAGCAAAATCTTTTACTATACTTAATTTTCTGACATGGGTAATACTGAATCAAATGAAAGACAGCTCTTTATAGGAGTAATTTTACAGTTATTAGGTAAAAGAGGAATTAAAGTTAAAAAATCTGCCATTCAATCATTTTTTTCCTTTGTACAAGAGCACTGTCCCTGGTTTCCAGACGAAGGCTCTGTTAACTTAGATGTCTGGGAAAAAGTAGGAAAACAGTTAAAAACTTACCATGCAGAACATGGCTCAGAAAAGGTGCCTAATGACGCCTTTTCCTTATGGAATATTATTAGAGATGTCTTAGACCCTGCCCCAGATTCAGAAAAAGTACATCTTAAAAGGGATAGTGAAGAAAATGCTGTAGTTAAACCTACCCCTGAATCTAAAAAAGTAACCTTTAAAGAGGAAAATGAAGTCGAAATTGTAGTTAAACCTGAAGAAAATGAGAAAAACGAAGACCCGCCTAACTATGAGCAACTAAGAAAAATGTTAGCAGCCATGACTACTCAGGAACAACTTAAAGATAGGGATGAGAAAGAAGATCAGCCTTCCCCAAAAGGAAAAGAGAATTTAGATGAGATAACAGCTAAATATTCCGATGAAGATCGGCATCTCTTAAACAAAGATGCCCCAAAAGGCCTAAGAGAAACCTCCCCTGTCAGACCATCAGCTCCAAAGAGCTTAAGGGAAACGTCTCCCATCAGGCTATATGACCCCAGGGATTCCCAAGAGAGCTTCCCAGTTAATCCATATGTAACTTCTGCATACCAAACAGTTCAAAGAGCTCCAGAGTACAGAGCAGAGAATATAAAACCTATGCCATTGCCACCTCCTCCCATACCACCTCCCATACCACCTCCCCCCATACCACCTCCCATACCAAGCCGTACAGGTCCTATTAAACCCACATTATTGCTGCCACCTCCCTATAGAAGTGGGAAAATTCCAAAATCGATCCCACGGAGACGGACCTCTTCTGCCCCTGGCGAGAAATTTGATCCCCAGCTTCAGGCTTGTTTCCCTTTAATTTTTGACAATGATGAAAGAGCACAAAAGGCTATCGACTGGGAGCCTGTTTCTTTTCAATTGGTAAAAGAACTTAAAAATGCATGTATTTCATATGGGCCTAAAGCCCCATATACAATGCAGCTAGTAGAAAATTTAGCAGGTCAGTGCTTAACACCTCGAGAATGGAAATCAATTGCTAGGGCCTGCCTGTCCGGAGGACATTTTATACTTTGGAAATCTGAATATGATGATCTCGCTCGTATATATGCTTTTTCTAACCAAAATGGAGACTTTACACATATCACTGAACCTATATTACTTGGTCAGGCCGACTACCCCTCGTATGACGAACAGATGAAATTAGATAGGACTACTATACAACAGGTGGCTGATTGTGCCTTTACTGCCTGGCGCTCATTGCCCGATGGTAAAGCATCAGGTGCCGCTCTATCTGATATTAAACAAAAGTCAGAAGAGCCATTTGAAGACTTTGTCTCACGACTCTCAGAAGCTGTCCAGAGAATAATTTCTGATTCTGAGGCAGCTAAACTGTTAACAAAACACTTGGCCTTTGAAAATGCTAATTCTACCTGCCAGGCTATATTGCACCCTCTTAGAAGAACTGGATCTTTAATTGATTATATGAAACAGTGTGCAGATGTAGGACCGTCAATGCTACAAGGTGTTACGATAGCTGCAGCAATAACAGGGAATTCTTATCAGCAGGCAGTCCAGTCCTTTTTTACTAACAAGAATAAGCCATCACAAAGTGATCTCAATAACCAAAGCAAGAATGCATTCCCTAAAACTTGTTTTTCCTGTGGCCAGGAGGGACACACTTCTCGTTACTGCCCTCAAAGAACACCCGGTTCTTATCTACCTAATCCGGCCCAACCAGCTGTGTTTGCTCCGCAAAACCCTGTCCCCCCGCCCATGAATGCTAGGTCTCTTTGCCCTCGCTGCCAGAAAGGATATCACTGGGCAAGGGACTGCAGGTCAAGACTCCACAGAAATGGAGCCCTTTTAGGCCCTGACCAGCAGTCGGGAAACGGGTTGAGGGGCCAGCCCCAGGCCCCGACAACGATTGGGGCAGACTCACTAAACCCATTCATCCCCTTTGTTCCATCGCAGAGCTCATCAGAGCAACCCCAGGCAGCACAGGACTGGACCTCAGTTCCACCACCTCAACAATATTAACACCAGATAGCCCCACTATAAAAATCCCTACAGGACTTAAAGGTCCATTACCGACAGGCCTGGTAGGAATTATACTAGGCAGAAGTTCCTTAGCTATACAAGGTCTTACAATTATTCCTGGAGTAATTGACTCAGATTATACAGGAGAAATTCAGATAATGATTTCACCCCCAACTAAAACTTTCCAAATACATCAGGGACAGAGAATAGCCCAACTTTTACTTTTGCCTTATCATAATGCAATTGGGCAAACAGCTACCCAAAATGAAAGACAGGACAAAGGATTTGGGTTTAGTGACATGGTTTTTTGGATAACAGAAATTACTAAAAAGCTTCCTATGAAATCTATTCTTGTCAGTGGCAAGTCTATTGAAGGGCTATTAGACACAGGAGCAGATGTTTCCTGTATTTCTGGGAAAGACTGGCCCAATTCCTGGCCCACACACACTACTGCAAATAACTTAGTGGGCATCGGGAGAGCTCCTGCAGTAGCCCAAAGTGCAAAAATTTTAGACTGGCAATTTGAGGATACCCGTGGAACATTCCAACCGTATATGATTCCTTCGCTGCCCTTCTCGCTGTGGGGGAGAGATGTGCTGTCTCAACTGGGCATGTTACTTTTTAGCCCTGATGATAAAGTAACTTTGCAAATGCTACAAATGGGCTATGACCCTTCAAAAGGGTTAGGTAAACAGCAGACAGGAATAACTGAGCCAATTTGCCCTGCTCCTCTAAAGTTCCGTGCTGGATTAGGGTATCCAAATTTTTGATGGAGGCCATTGTTTTTGCTGCCGACCCCATTACCTGGAAATCTCAGGACCCGGTGTGGGTAGAACAATGGCCTCTGACTAAAGAAAAACTACTGGCAGCCAAAGCGTTAATTTCTGAACAACTAGCACTGGGACATATTGAGCCCTCCAATAGCCCCTGGAATACTCCTATTTTTGTTATTAAGAAAAAATCTGGCAAGTGGCGACTTTTACAAGATTTAAGAGCTATTAATGCCACTATGGAAGATATGGGAGCCTTACAACCTGGGCTTCCTTCCCCAGTAGCCATCCCAGAAGGATATAATATTATTGTAATTGATTTACAAGACTGTTTTTTCACCATCCCCTTAAATGCTGAGGATAAAAAGCGATTTGCCTTTAGTTTACCAGCAGAAAATTTTAAACAGCCTTATTTAAGGTTTCAATGGAAAGTGTTGCCCCAGGGAATGAAAAATAGCCCTACTTTATGTCAAAAATTTGTTAATGCAGCTATAGAACATATTAGGGCTAAATATGAACAACTGTATATGATTCACTATATGGATGATATTTTAATAGCTCACCCTGATAGAGCTCATTTACAAACTGTTCTCCAGGATTTGACTCAGGCTTTAACAGACAGAGGCTTAAAAATTGCCCCAGAGAAAATTCAAGTCAATCCGCCCATAACTTACTTAGGACGGGTTATCAATTCAGAAACTGTGACTCATGTCCCATTAAAATTGAGAAAGGATCACCTTGTTACTTTAAATGATTATCAAAAACTTTTAGGCGACATTAATTGGATCAGACCTTATTTAAAATTAACCACTGCTGAATTAAAGCCTCTTTTTAACATTTTACGCGGGGATCCTGATCCAACTTCTAAGAGACAATTAACTGCTGAGGCTCAGGAGGCCTTAGAAAAAGTGGAAGCAGCTTTATCTGATAGCTATGTAAAAAGAGTTAATTTACAAACAAATTGGCAATTCCTCTGCCTGGCTACTCCAACAGCACCTACGGGAGTTTTATGGCAAAACGGCCCCCTAGAATGGGTCCATCTCCCCGCCCAGGCTAAAAAAGTAGTGGCCTCTTATCCAGGACTGATAGCTACACTGATATTGAAAGGGAGAAAACGTAGCATTGAATTGTTTGGTAAAGAACCAGCAGAAATTGTAATTCCATATAATAAAGAACAACTTGATGCTCTTCTAATGTTTGATGAGGATTGGCAGATTGCTATCGGAAATTATTTTGGCCAAATTCTGCATCATTTACCTTCACATGTTTTGCTAAATTTTATGTCTAAACACCCAGTTATTTTCCCTGTTAGGTGTAAATACTCTCCCATCTCAGATGCTCAAATGGTATTTACTGACGGGTCTGCTAATGGCAGAGCTTCTATAGTTACAAAAGATCAGCGTAAAGTTTTACATACGCAGGAGACTTCGGGCCAGAGAGCTGAACTCACAGCTGTTATAGAGGCTTTTGTTATGTTTGCAGAGGAGGAATTTAACCTTTATTCTGATTCTCAGTATGTGGTCAGGCTGTTTCCACACATTGAGACTGCGATCCTGCCTGAGAACAAAACTGCAATATTTCACTTGTTAACTAAACTGCAGCAGCAAATTTGGAAATGAAGCCGAGCATATTTTATTGGTCACATTCGGGCTCATTCTGGGTTGCCTGGACCTTTAAGTGCCTTAAATGACCTGGCAGATTCACTAACTAAGGTCACAGTGGCTTCTGCTTTTGAAGAAGCCCGAGCTTCTCATTCACTCCACCATCAAAATGCTACTGCGCTAAGATATCAATTTCAGATTCCTCGAGACTCTGCTCGGGAGATTGTTCGTTCCTGTTCTCATTGTCCCACTACTATAAATAGTTTACCTATGGGAGTTAACCCTCGCGGTCTTAAACCTAATGCACTCTGGCAGATGGATGTAACTCACATCTCTTCATTTGCAAAACTGTCTTTTGTTCATGTAACAGTAGACACCTTTTCTCATGTTATTGTTGCAACTGCTCGCACAGGGGAAGCAGTTAAAGACGTAATACAACATCTCTTTACTTGTTTCTCATATATGGGTCTGCCAAAAGCCTTGAAAACTGATAATGCTCCTGCTTACACATCTAAGTCTTTTCAGGAATTTTGTCTAAAGTTTCAAATTAAACATAATACAGGCATCCCTTATAATCCACAAGGACAAGCCATTGTGGAAAGAGCACATCAAACGTTAAAAACCCAAATTCAAAAACTAAAAGAAGGGGAGTTTAAATATAGTTCTCCCCATCACCTCTTGCAACATGCTCTTTTTGTAATAAATATTTTAAATACTGATTCAGCTGGAATGACTGCAATGCTTCGCCATTGGTGCCCGGAGCAATTGAATGCAAAACCATTAGTTAAATGGAAGGACCTCCTTTCCGGACAATGGAAAGGTCCTGACCCATTGTTAACCAGCGGTCGAGGATATGCTTGTATTTTTCCACAGGACGCAGATTCTCCAATTTGGGTTCCAGATAGATTGATTCGCCATGTCTCAGCCTCTCGGATACCGAGTTCCACGGCCGCCGCGACCCCAAAAGAGAAAAGGGCCTCCTCTGCCTTCGCTCCCCCCGCCAGCACAGGAAACACCACTGACATCGGAGCAACTGACATCGGGGATCCCGGATGAGCAGGGAACAGATCCGCCCACCAAACAGATGTCTCAACTTCACATACAGGATATCGCTCCCCCCGATCCTTTGCCTCACAAAAGTGGGTCAGGCCGCCTGACTCAGGCGACCCGGAATGCCTCCATACCTACTTGGGGACAAATAAAAACACTCTGCCATCAGGCACGGGGAATAACCTCTTTGCAGGGCTCTCCAACCTCCCCTGAGAAGATGTTTATTGCTATGCTTGCCTTATTATCTTGCCAGGTAAGCGCCTCCTCCCCCACTCCTGAAAAGTATTGGGCTTACTTCCCAGACCCTCCAACCTTTCAAGTAGTTACCTGGAACAGTGACCCCCTACGGGTCCACACAAACCAGCCTCAGTTACTGGGAGGGTCATATACTTCCTATACCACAGACGAATATCCTATTAATTTCAATTTTACCTTCAGGGGACTAGCAGACGACCTTCCTGTTTGTTTCAACTTCCCGAGTGATATAGAAAGCTTTATTATTCCCCCTAAAGAAGGATGTGTCGGAGCCTCTAAAAAGGCAGTTCTGACTCATTCTCCAGCCTCAGGTATTGAACATAGAGGGCGTCTAGCGCTTTGGGTTTTACAGGCTCGTATGCCCGCGGCCGTTGATCCCCACGAACTTATAATCCATAGACCCCCTCCTGGATATCCAAGTTGTTATAATACCGAGCCTTCAGATGCCATATGGAACACTATAGATGATCGTACAGGGTATCCGATTTGGAAATCTTGTACTTATCGTTTAAGAGCTGATTATAGAATACCGGGAGGAGGAAATTACATGATTCAAGATTGGAGTAACTCAGACCTAGATAGGAGCCCATTGCCCCTTGATGACTTTCCCAGCAGATTTTATAATTGGAAGAAAGATTTGGTTTCTTGGCCTTTAAGCATTACTAGATGGCATAATAATCGATTTGTTTCGCCTATATTGTCCTATACAACTAAGAACAGAACCTCTTGGCAGCCAGAAATTTGGAGGGCCCTTGCTGCCACTGCTCCCATTTCCTTATTCCGTCCAAATAGCAATTCTACTTATTCTGTTTTAGCTTGTGTACCCTCGCCTTATGTTTTTCTCTTTACTAATGACTCCAAAAGATTAAATGTACACATGAATTATTCAGGTGGACCTAATATCGTAACTTGTGAACAATGTATGCTTTCATCTTGTTTGACCCCCCAATATAATGTTTGTTCTTTTGTTGTGTTGAAACGCCCACCCTATCTCATGATACCTGTGTCTGTGCATTCTTATTGGTATGATAATTACGGTTTGGCTGTATTGCAACAACTGCAGGATTTAATGCGAACACGACGGTTTGTGGGCTTACTTATCTTGGGAATAGCAGCTTTGATAAGTGCAATTACTTCTGTTACTGTGGCAGCAATATCATTGACTCAACAAGTACATACTGCTCAATATGTTGATTCTATGTCCAAAAATGTTTCTTTAGCATTGGCAACACAGGAAGCTATAGACAGGAAATTAGAGATGAGGGTAGACGGCCTAGAGGAAGCAGTAATACATATTGGGACTGAATTGCAGGCTTTAAAGGTGAAAATGGCATTGTCCTGTCATGCTGACTACCGGTGGATATGTGTAACACCCCTGAAAGTAAATGAGACAGATTTTGAATGGGAAAAGATTAAAAACCATATTTCAGGTATTTGGAACAGCTCTGACATTAGCTTAGACTTAGGGAAACTTCACAATCAAATAGCAACCCTGGAACACTCCCGATTAGATTTTACTGCCGCTGGAACAGCAAATGATTTCTTCCATACTTTCTCTAACTACATTTCAGGAAAAAATATTCTGTCTACCTTCCTCGGCTATGCTACGTTGGCTGTTTTAATTTTACTTCTAATAATCGTTCTTCCTTGTATTGTCAGGATTCTTCGGCAGAGCATTCAGAGGCTCGCGACTGAGCTACATCTGGCTGTTTTAAGAAATAAAAAAGGGGGAGATGCGGGGAGCCGGTGAGGCATTCCACTCATGACAAAGGTCATGAGGAAGGAGGCTTGGCATACGCAAAGGTGGGATCGAGCCTCAGGAGTCCCCCCGGATATTCTCGAGCATTTTCCCCCAAAAAACCAGAGTCTGCCTACTTTATTGCTTTGTGCTCTCACCTCTGACTTTACTGGGGGCTGTCCCCTACCACCATCTCTCTCTCTCTCTGTCAAAGAGTTAACTTACAGCTCCAATTAATAAAGTTCCTGGGCAATTAGGAGTGTTTAAATCCAAACCCCTCAGATGGCTCTCTAACTCGCCTGACAAGTTTACCCGGACTCCTGCAGCTATGCATACGATTGTTTACAGTCTCCTAGCCTCCAGAGGCATGGGAAGCTTAAGATATTCAAATAGCTTAGAGCCTCTCAGAGAGTTAAAAACTGTCAGAATAAACTAGTAAAGGATTTCATTGATGAGTCAATGTTTGTTGCCAAGTTTTCACATCCCCTGAATTGTATCCTTGAATATGTATTAATTAATAGTGGGTATGTAGAAAAAATAAGTAGTGGCCTTGGTGTTAGTAACTTTAGACCCTTAAGGTAATAAATTCTTTCCTTTGTTGTAAACCCATTACACATCCGCCCTATAGGAATGCAATTTTATCTTCGGAAGATGGTGCCAAACCTTAAAATAATTACTCTTAGAGAAAGTAAGTCTTTGTTGATAAGTCCTTGTCAAGAGTCATAAAATGTTAGTAGGCCTTCTGGCCAGAAGATGATGTAAATCACCTAAACCATTTGTATACGATAAATTTGCAGGAAAGAAACCTTGGTTTTTGATAAGAATCAAAGACTGCTGACTTTGCATCCCCTATTATCCTCTATGTGTAACTTAGGGTATAAAAGCCCCTGTTAAAAATAAAGCTACAGGCCTTGCTCACCAACGCTTGGTCTCCCCATGTCATTCTTTCTTTCAACTTCCAGCTGAGTCTCCATCTGGAGCGCGGAACCCACCACGCTTACTAATTATGCCTGGGCTTCTAAGACCCACTCGAGAAGGTGTCTAGGGTGAGGCACCTTCCGCTATTCGAGAGGGCGCCTGCGGCCTACGTAAGTGGTGCAAACTTCTTGTCTTGAAGTTTTATTGGTCTCCCGCGTAAACCAAGCTACTCAGCTTCTTTTCTCCACTGAATTTTCCTACTGAGCTATCCTCATTCTATTGTTCTCTATATCTCTAATTAGCATATAAATAGTCGCCGACGCCGTCTCCCCTTCGAATACCCTGGATCAGCCGGGGCTGGTCCTCAGCAGTTGTACACAACTGAATATGTTTGTATGCTTAAAAACAATAGATCTCTAGATATTTAAGTAGAATTCAACAAGCTATAAACTGAATGTTAAAAGTTAAAAGAATAGTTATTTATTTGTATGTATGTTTTAACATAATTTATAGGAAATCTAACTTTCAAATTAAAGTTATTTCAATAACAATATCTGGTAATGAAAAGATTGAAATAATTGTATGGGATAGCATAGCAATTAATAACTATAAAAACATTACTCTGGAAGAAATACTGAGCAAAAATAGGTCTAAGGTGAAAAGGATGCTTTGAAATACAAATGAGAAAAAAAGGTGTCAGTTGAGGGTAATAATAGTCATGCTATCCTTTTCCTTTGAAAGTAACATCCAACAGTGATTTTGTTCACACCCTGCCTGGTCTGACATAATATTGAACTGGGACTTATAGGTATATTTTGACAAGTGCACATAAAGTGAACAAGTTCCTGTTTTGTGCAATTAAAAGGCTCACTTCAATTTACTCAGAATAAATGTATTATTTCCTCTATAACATCAGCTCTTTCATTTTCTTTATTATAGCACCTAACAACAACAACAAAAATGTTTGACTTGTATCTTTACAGTTTCATAAAACTGTGCAACACTAGTGTTCCTTGCAATTTCACTGTTATGTGAAGCAGTTCGTGGCTCATTGTAGATACCCACTAAGCATTCATCAACTTTGACTTCAAATCAGCTAGTATTAATATTTGCATCTTTAATACTAAAATACTTACAGGTTCAGTTCAGTCGCTCAGTCGTGTCTGACTCTTTGTGACCCCATGAATCGCATCACGCCAGGCCTCCCTGTCCATCACCAACTCCCGGACTTCACTCAGACTCACGTCCATCGAGTCAGTGATGCCATCCAGCCATCTCATCCTCTGTTGTCCCCTTCTCCTCCTGCCCCCAGTCCCTCCCAGCATCAGAGTCTTTTCCAATGAGTCAACTCTTCGCATGAGGTGGCCAAAGTACTGGAGTTTCAGCTTTAGCATCATTCCTTCCAAAGAAATCCCAGGGCTTATCTCCTTCAGAATGGGCTGATTGGATCTCCTTGCAGTCCAAGGGACTCTCAAGAGTCTTCTCCAAATATCGAAATGAATCTGCCATAGGTATACCCGCTTTCCCCATCCTGAAAAAAATAAATAAATAAAATTTAAAAAAAAAAGAGTCTTCTCCAACATAACATTTCAAAAGCATCAATTCTTCGGTGCTCAGCCTTCTTCACAGTCCAACTCTCACATCCATACATGACCACAGGAAAAACCTTGACTAGACGGATCTTTGTTGGCAAAGTAATGTCTCCGATTTTGAATATGCTATCTAGGTTGGTCATAACTTTCCTTCCAAGGAGTAAGCATCTTTTAATTTCATGGCTTCAATCACCATCTGCAGTGATTTTGGAGCCCCCAAAAATAAAGTCTGACGCTGTTTCCACTGTTTCCCCATCTATTTCCCATGAAGTGGTGGGACTGGATGCCATGATCTTCATTTTCTGAATGTTGAGCTTTAAGCCAACTTTTTCACTCTCCACTTTCACTTTCATCAAGAGGCTTTTTAGTTCCTCTTCACCCTCTGCCATAAGGGAGGTGTCATCTCCATATCTGAGGTTACTGATATTTCTCCTGGCATCTTTAATATTAAAATACTTACAGGTAAGTCACCATAATTAATTATCAAATTGGGTATATAAGAATTAATTGTGACAAAGGAAAATTGTGGGTAAAATTTGAACTATGGTATTGACAGAAAATATCTGCCACATCCTGAAAAAATAGATTACTAGAGAGGAGAGAAAGTGTGAAAACCCTAGGCAGCTGGAATGATGTTGATAAACTCTAGAGATGATACAATTCCTCCAGAGGAAAACCCTAAATCTTTGTATGGACCATTCTTTGCTTCAGGAGTTAATATATACAAATAAATTGTCTGGAAGTTTTTACTTCCCATTATGGCCTAAGGAGGAAAATGGCTTTTTGAAAATGACTGCCACAAGTGGAGAAAAAAATGGATGTCAGTCATGGACATGAGGGTGCCATCATACATTGCCTCCCTGAGTTAACAGCAAGTCTTAGCAGCAGTTGTGATCACATTCTTCTAAGCCATGTGTTCAAAGCACTTGCATGGTAAGTACCACAAAATTATAAACTACTAAAACTTAGCTCACCATAGTTAACATGTGTTATTAACAGTTTTGTACATGGCCATGCCATACATTGATTTGTAGATATAGACAAGTATTCTGGAAATATAAAGAATTGTTAACAATGGTAAATTTGAGAATTGAGAATGGAAGATCAGAGTGAGGCAAAGAGAAGGAAATCTTTTACTTTATATTCTTTGGGATATTAAACGTTTTACTGAGAATGTGTAACTTTTTAATATAAAATTAATGTATATATACAGATATAAATGTAAAAGTGAAATACCTACAAATATAATTCCCAACCTTTGACACGATTCCCTGGTGGCTCAGACTGTAAAGAGTCTGCCTGCAATGTGGGAGACCCAGTTTCAGTCTGTGGGTCAGGAAGATCCCCTGAAGAAGGAAATGGCAACCCCCTCCAGTATTCTTGCCTGAAAAATCCCATTGATGGAGGAACCTGGTGGGCTAGAGTCCATAGGGTCACAAAGAGTCAGACATGAATGAGCAACTTACTCACTTTATACACGATGCACTCATGTGTCACATGTGAAATTATAAACTGAGTCTTTTTTTTTTTTCAGTTTCCTTCATCACTGTTTTATATTTTTCAGAGAGTAAGTCTTTCACCTCCTTGGTTAAGTTTATTCCTAGGTATTATTCTTTTTGCTGTGATTTTGATATCTATCTATCTATCTCTATACATGTATTTTTGCTTTCTCTTTCTGGTAGTTCATTATTGGTGTATAGGAACGCAACAGATCTCTGTGTATCAGTCTTGTAGCCTGAAACTTTCCTGAACACATTTATTAGTTCTAATAATTTGGAGGTGGAAGCTTTAGAAAAAATATATTTTCCATATATAGTATCATGTCATTTGCAAATAGTAACAGTTTTGCTTCTTCCTTTCCAATTTGGATGCCTTTTCTTTCTTTTTCTTGTATGATCATTGGATCACAGTCTGTTTTTTGTTTTTGTTTTTTTTTTAATTTTTCAGCACTTTATTTATTTTTTTTTTATTTGATAAATTTAATGCCTTTTATTGCCATACCTCATTTTACTGTGCTTTGCTTTAGTGAACTTTATAGATACATTTTTTTTTCCTTGTTAATTTTCTGTTTAGTTGATCTATCCATAAGTGTGAGTGGGGTATTAAAGTCTCCCACTATTATTGTGTTATTGTTAATTTCTCCTTTCATACTTGTTAGGATTTGTCTTACATACTGCGGTGCTCCCATGTTGGGTGGATAAACTGAGTCTTTAACTATTCTGTCATAGCTTATAGTTTTTAATCATGGATTTAAAATTGACTTCTCAAGAATGCACTTAAACTTGGATTCAATTCCCGTAAATACAACTTTTATTTAATATGTAAAGAAAAAGACACTGCAATTTGAATTCAAAAGTACATTTCTCCTGAACATTCTGAAAAGCTTGTTTCACATCCTTGTTCTTCAAACTATAAATGATGGGGTTCAACATAGGGCTTACAAAAGTGTGGAAAACAGCAATGATTTTGACTGCTCCACTGACTGGTCTTTGGGAGGTCTAACAGACTTACAAAACAGGGTCCCATAAAACACAGTCACAAGTGGAAAATTTTTGCATCTGCCTTCAGCAGAGTACATCCTCAGGATGGCAGTGAGAATGAAGATGTTGGAGATGAGGATTATGAGAAGAAAGTTGGAGAGGTTAAATCCTCCCACCACGATAGATGGATAGATAGATAGACACCATAGATGTCTCCTTAATGTAAGTGTCAGAGCAGGAGAGTCGAATGAAGGGTGGGTCAGCTCAATAGAAGTGATTAATGACACTGGAGCCACAGAAGATAAAGTGGTATGTCCACGTGGTTTCCATCAGGCCACTAAGGAACCTGTAGATCTATGGACCAGCAGTCAGGTGAATGCAGACCCCTTTGGACATCTTGCTGCTATGAATCAAAGGATTACAGATGGCCATGTACCTGTCATAAGCCATCACAGCTAGCATGTAATATTCAGTAATCACCATGGCAATGAAAAAATAGCACTGAATTAAGTAAGCAGTATAGGAAATGTTTGTTTGTTTGTTTGTTTTCTCTCTGATAAGTTCACCAACATCTTGGGAGTCACGTTAGTGGAATATCACAAACCCAAGCAGGACAAATGGCAAAAAAGAAGTACATAGGGGTGTGGAGGTGCAAATCTATCCTGATCAATAGCAACATCCCAAGGTTCCCTCACACAGTGATCAGATAGATCCCCAGGAACAGCACAAAGAGGATGGACTGAAGATCTGGATGATCTGTTAATCCCAAGAGAACAAATTCAGTCACCAAGGTGGAATTTCTTCTGTCCATTTTCTTAGGTGCCAGGCATTGTTCACTTAGATAAATTAAAATAAGATGTGAATGAGAAGCCCATCTTACATTTCGTCTCTCTTTCTTGTATCATTTTCTCTTTTTTTCTTCTACCCTCAGTTTCCTTCACACATTGCTATTATCAGACATAGTCTAAGACTGTAGGAGGTAAGACTTTTAATAGGTCGTAACCCCTAGGTAGCTGGGTAAACAGATGACTCCCAAACAGAATGGCTCTCTGTCTCCATTTTGTTTGGAATGAGGGAATTATGACGCAAAGTTTATTTTAGACTGGCTTCAACCACCAACTGTTACGTACAGATTGCTATAAAATTGTGGATTCATCATTGGTCCCACGGATGGTTCGGGACAAAATGGTGAACATATTTGGAAAGACTTTTGCAGTCTTTAAAAGTATGTGCATATTTATTTGTTTATTAGTCATGCCACATGCAGGATCTTAGATCTTAGTTACCTGGCCAGGGATCAGGGACCTGACCTGTGCCCCCTGCAGTGGAAGCACAGAGTCTTAACTACTGGACCACCTTGGAAGCTTCCCAGTATGTGCATATTTAGAAATTCAAAGTTTGAGAATGTATTTCCTATTTACTGTATCGTTGTTGTTGTTTAGTTGCTAAGTCATGCTCAACAATTTTGTGACCCTATAGGCTATAGCCTGCCAGGCTCTCTGGCCATAGGATTTCCCAGGCAAGAATACTGGAGTGGGTTGCCATTACCTTCTTAAGGGGATTTTTTCTGTCCCAGGAATTGAAACTGTGACTCCTGCATTGGCAAGTGGATTCTTTACCACTGGAATATTAGGGAGTCCCACATTATAGGAATTTGAAGGAAAATTACTGAGGCCTATTTTTGATGTTGCTCATTTCTGACTCTTTGCTAACCCATGAATTACAGTCTTCCAGCCTCCTCTGTTCATGGAATTCTCCAGGCAAGCATACTAACATGAGTAGTCATTTTCCTCTCCAGGGGATTTTCTGAACCCAGGAATTGAACCTGAGTCTTCCACATTGCAGCCGGAGTCTTTACAGTCTCAGCCACCGGGGACATCCCACTTTACTACTATGTCCCCCCAATACAGGAGGATGTGGTATTCCTATGTGAATAGACCAAAGACAAAGACTCCAGATTTAGAAATAGCAAAGTCCTTTATGAATTAGAGGAAGAGTTTTGCATTTAGAAGAGTTATGTGAATAAAGCAAGAGAGACTTGGATAGGGGAAAAAGAAGTGGCAAAAAACTTAGATCATTGTTTTGTTTGCTTATTCCATTTCATTATTCATTTTTCATTTATCCAAGCTAGCACTTAAGGAGTTTATAGCATATAACAAAATTCACATAACGTTTGTGCTGCTAGTGGAACAGAATTTGACTCTAACCTTTCCTAACAGCATAAGTCTCAATTAATTCAATTTAGGTCATTTTATATAATAAATAGTTCAAGTATCTTCTTTATAGACTTACAATGTCCAGAAATTATAAAACAAAACAAACAAAAAAACTAATCAATAGAGATAGAATCATTCTTAATGCAGAGTTTACATGATTACTAATTATAGTGAAAGGATTATACTTGCAGGAAAAGATTATCAGTTCAGACAATATAGATGATAATGAAAAGAATAAAGTGAGGAATTCTCGTTTCAGACTTTTCACTACAGATTCAATCTCTTTCATGGGATTCTCAATGTTGTCATGTGCTATTTATAAAACTGATACTGCATAGATAAGAAACAAAAACTCAAACGCCTGTGGGAGCCATTTAGATAATAAGGGGGTGAGTATGTGCCTGTGTGCCCAGTCGCTTTAGTCATATCTGACTCTTTGTGAGTCAGACCCCATGGATTACAGCCCAGTAGGCTCCTCTGTCATGGAAGATTCCAGTCAAGAATACTGGAGTGTGTTGCATGCCCTCCTCCAGGGGATCTTCCTGATCAAAAGGGTGGAATCTGTGTCTGCTAAATTTCCTGCTGGCAGGTGGGTTATTTATCACTAAGGCCCATCTGGGAAGACAGTCAGAGTGAGTATAAGAATAAACTAAAGTTGACTAGGTGGTGGTTCCCAAAATAATGGTCAGCAGACACTCAGCCTGGTTTAATTTTTAACTGTACATTCCAAGCTGTGTGTTCTAAGATCTTGTGTGTGTGTGGGTGTGTGTGTGTGTGTGTGTTGGTGTGTGTGTATGCTAATTGCTCAGTTGTGTCACTCTTTGCAACCCCAAGGACGGTAACCCACCACCTTCCTCTGTCCATGGGATTCTCCAGGCAAAAATACTGGAGTGGGTTGCCATTCCCTTCTCCCAGGGGATATTCCTGATTCAGAGATTGAACCCTAATCCCCACGTTGCAGACAGATTTTTATCATCTGAGCCCTCTAAGATCTTCCAATTTTAAAGTGATATCAGAATTTATTATGTTTATGTAAAACTTGCCAAATACAGTATTGGCAAATAATCTGAATTTTATAGCTATCCTTAACCAGAACATAACAAAATAAATCTGTGGGCTTGATATATTGAAATGCAGATAGCAATGAATAAATTATATTTACAGTATCTAAGCTGTTCCTAGATGTTGAATGAAGTACTTTCAGAAGTTAGCTACTTTAATTTTGATACTTCCAAGATGGCATATGAGTTAGTCATTATACTAAGGTAATCTTTGTATACAAACAGCAGTCAACCCTACATGTATGTGAGCCACTTTGCCAGGGGAATAAAGTAAATGATAACAGTGCTTGCCTCAAAATATCTGTTTGGTGTGTTTATGGTAAAGGAGATAAATGCAGAGAAAATTAATGTTAGAAGTGATTAGTTTGATAATAAAGATTTGAATGGAGAGAATTAGTATATGGATCAAAGAATAATAACATTTAACAAGAACTTGAAGGAAAACTAAGTGTTTTCTACAAGCACAAGGGTAAAGAGTACTTTCAGATAGAGTGAACATGCAGAGACAAAAGTCTTTCAAGAGAAATCAAATAAACCCAAAAGTATATTTTCAAGGATAAATTTTTTTATAGTACAAAAGAAAACAATTTAAATAAAATGTTTTTATTTTATTGGCAAAACAGTCAAATAAACAGAAAGTCTCCATAACAGGCTAAGAAGTGTAAATGCCATTGAAAGCTACAAGGTAGCAAATCTCTGAATTTTTCTGGAATGTATTTATTACACCCAAATTATGGAGATGGATTAAATCCAGCATTTTCTTTTAATTTGTCAAAGAAATAATTTGCAGGGCTTAAATCTATACTCTCGGTCTTTGGGAGGAAAGTACAATAATTAGAGAATCAGAATTTATGTAAATAAAAGGAGTACTTTTTCCAGAGCCCTTGGGTTTCTCTGGCTATTCATACAGAATCTGCTTGGAATATAGGTAGATCCGGGTTCAGTTCCTGGGTGGGGAAGATCTCCTGGAGTATGAAATGGTGACCCACTCCAGTATTCTTGCCTGGAAATCCCATGGACGACACAATCAATGGGGCACAAAGAGTCAGGCATGACTGAGTGGCTAATTCTTTCACTCACCAGAATGACAAGTCCATTTGGAAAATATTCATTTAGAATATACAAAGCTTCCATTTCAATGGCATAAAGATTCTTATCTAATCTTTAAATCTCTACACTTATGCCCTAAATGGAAAAACATAATTCTCAACATCTCAGTTAAAAATTATTTAAAAACTTAACTGTGCATCTTACAAATATAAATGGCATCAAAGATTTTTGATAAATTCAGTCATTTCTTTAGAGCTAAAGCCTTTTTTTTTTCCACTTAAAATTTATGAACTTTTAATAGAAATTTAATTGAAGATTATCTCTGTTTCCAGAAGCAAATGCTTATAGAGCTTGAGATATGTCAAAGACTCATGCCCAATGGCTATGAGAATAACTTTTGATAGCTTTCCATTTAATTTTTACTGCACCCATTATTTCCTGTGGTTAGAAATATTGTTTATTTGATACTTATCAAAGTGGTAAGTAAAATTTATCCTCCACAACTCTTTCATTTTTAACTCCTTTTCTGATATAGAATACTAAGTAATTTGTATTAAATTATTGTATCAGCTATACCTGAGCATTAAATAAAAAGTTTAAGTTTGGGAAAAAATTATTGGAGACATTGCTGAACTAGTTTTATTTTATTTTTCTGTATTTTTTAATTTAATTTATTTTTTAACTTTACAATATTGTATTGGTTTTGCCATATATCAACATGAATCTGCCACAGGTATACACATGCTGCCATCCTGAACCCTCCTCCCTCCTCCCTCCCCATACCATCCCTTGGGTCGTCCCAGTGCACCAGCCCCAAGCAAAATAACCATGAATATTTTGCTCTCTGTTGGAGAAATATCACCACAAACATTAAGTAAACTTCAGTAAGACAAGGAACTAGACATCCTTCTAAAAACAGTTTTCTTATGGGACATTGATATCCTTTTTTTTTTTTTTTTTTAATGTCCAGTTTGAAATTCTGGGCCATTAGTAGTCAAGGCAGGTAGTAGTAACCATTTTTTTTTTTTTTAATATGGTCAGATTTTTTTTTTCTTTCGTTTTTAATTTTATTTATTTTTCTTAATATTCATTTATTTATTTTAATTCGAGGTTAATTATTTTACAGTATTGTATTGGTTTTGCCATAGATCAACATGAAACTGCCACAGGTGTACATGTGTTCCCCATCCTGAGCCCCCCTCCACCCTCCCTCCCCATACCATCCTTCTGGGTCATCCCAGTGCACCAGCCCCAAGCATCCTGTACCATGCATTGAACCTGGACTGGCAATTCATTTCACATATGATATTATACATGTTTCATTGCCATTCTCCCAAATCACCCCACCCTCACCCTCTCCCACGGAGACCAAAAGACTGTTCTATACATCTGTGTCTCTTTGCTGTCTTCCATATATATGTGTTAGTATACTTTATTGGTGTTTTTCTTCTGGCTTACTTCACTCTGTATAATCAGCTCCAGTTTCATCCACCTCATTACAACTGATTCAAATGTATTCTTTTTAATGGCTGAGTAATACTCCATTGTGTATATGTACCATAGCTTTCTTATCCATTCGTCTGCTGATGGGCATCTAGGTTGTAACCATTTTTTGAAAGTTTAGGTTACTTTTCTTTTCTCAAGAAATATAACTGAAATAAAACTCCACATTATATTTCACTGGCTCAATAATGTCAAACTGCTTTCCTTTGGATTGGAACACACCAGAATAAGCTAGATAACAGAGAAAATATAGATTTGTTAAACTAATGCATCACTGACTCAATGGACCTGGGTGGGTTGGGTGGATTCTGGGAGTTGGTGATGGACAGGGAGGCCTGGCGTGCTGAGGTCCATGGGGTCACAAAGAGTCGGACACGACAGAGTGACTGAACTGATTTGTTCTTCACTCTTGGGCATAATTCTAGGAAAGGTATTTTGGGGTTCTAGAAACATTTATGTCCAGCTATGGTAATAGGAAACTTTGCCGTGCTGTTTACTAAGTACAGAGACAATTCTCAATCTATTATAAATGTGTGAAAGCCATGGCTGATTCACACCTCACCAAATACTGCACTTGCTTACACTTTGCCATTTGGTCAGTCAGTTCAGTCGCTCAGTCGTGTCCGACCCTTTGTCACCCCATGGACTGCAGCACATCAGGCTTCCCTGTCCATCACCAACTCCCAGAGCTTGTTCAAACTCATTTCCATTAAACTGAGGATGCCATCAATCATCTCATCCTCTGTCGTCCCCTTTTCCTCCTGCCGTCAACCTTCCCAGCATCAGGGTCTTTTTCAATGAGTCAGTTCTTCACATCAGGTGGTTCAAAGTATTGGAGTTTCAGCTTCAGCTTTAGTTCTTCCAATGAATATTCAGGACTGATTTCTATTAAGATTGACTGGTTTGCTCTCCTTGCATAATACAATTTCTAACATTTTATTTACTTCAGTGCTAAATAGGTGGATATCCACTTTGTGATGAGTCTATGAGTTTCTGAATCTGAATAACAGGACAACAAATAAGGTCACATTTGAAAATGTTTGCCCTTCTGAAATTTTATACTACTAGATGGCTTCATGTCACCACCATAGGTTAAACAGATTACATGTATCAAACAATTTCTTGTTTGAATATGAGGTGATTCTTTTTTTTTTCTTTGTTTACAACTTTCAAGTCCTTTCCAGTACCTGGGGTGAATTTACACAGAAGTAGAATCATATTTTATAGAGACAGATTGTACCATCTGTAAAGGACCTTAGAGGTAATCTAGCTGAAGTCTCTATTAACTTTAGGGAACCTGATGGATAGGAAGGAAGAGTGATGTGTTATATTTAGAGGGGACTTGCTGTCTGGACCATAGCATGTTTCTAACTAAAGAGAAAGGTGTTCAGGGAGGTTAAATGTTGCTGCCTCTGGCTATAACACAGAACCTACTATGTACTGAACATTATTACTGCATGATTTATAATGAATATATTCATGCATCCCATAATTAGTATGCCTCTATCTGTCCTCTATGTTGGAAATTTACCCAAATCTAACATTGTTTTGGCCATATATGTACTTCATTATTTCAGTGGCAAGGATGAAGGAAGATGTCAAGATATATGACTATAATATTAACACATTACACACATTGATAAATTACATTTGGACAATGATATTTACCATCTACATTGCACTGGTTGTGTGAGAAGAATGTGGTGTGGAAAGATTAAATGGGAAAACGAATGAAGACTATTAAGATATAAATATTATTAATATGTTATATTAGTATACTAAAATTTAATGGCAATCCATTGACACCATGGGCTTCCCTTGTGGCTCAGCTGGTAAAGAATCTGCCTGCAATGCAGGAGACCTGGGTTTGATCCCTGGGTTGGGAAGATCCCCTGGAGAAGGAAATGACTCCCCACTCCAGAACTGACCTGGAGAATTCCATGGACTATATAGTCCATGGGGTCGCAAAGAGTCGGACATGACTGAACACATTTCACTCACTCATTGATACCGTATTTTGACTTTAATATATTCCAGCCAATGTTTTCTGCCATGTTGTTCCTCGTAAGCAACAGTTCAAAGAAGGTTGGGTAAATTGATAAAATATACCAGGAATAGAAAACCTGTAAACCTTTTATATTATTGATTACGATGTTTTCACAATGAGAACTCTTCTTAACATGCCATAGAGTTTTACAAAATTCCACTATGAATAACAAAGGAATTTCATAGGCTT